>NC_065512.1:30856332-30937369 GCF_006386435.1 Epinephelus moara
GGGGGCAAACACTTTTTCACACAGGGCCATGTAGCTTTGGATTTTTTTCTTCCTCATTAATAAAACCCTTCATTTAAAAACTGCATTTTGTGTTTACTTGTGTTATCTTTGACTAATGTTTAAATTTGTTTGATGATCTGAAACATTTAAGTGTGGAAAACATGCAAAAAAGTAAGAAATCAGGAAGGGGGCAAACACTTTTTCACACCACTGTATTTTGCAAGTCTTGATGGTTCTGTGGTTGCTGTTAGATGGTGGTGGTGTGTGGCTAAGAGTCACTGATCAGGATGAGGAAATAAACTCACCAGTCTGTAAACTCTCCATCTGCTGACTTCTAGCTAGCTAGCTGCTAGCTAGCCAGGTTGAGGTTTTCAAATAAACATTTAGGAAAGATGGAGAAGATGGTACCAGTTGAACTAGCATCCTACTAGCCACTGTACAGGCGTTGGAAAATAAAATGTGCGACCTCTGTGTCGCATCAGTTTCTGAAAAGGACATCAGGAACTGTGATATCCTTTGATTCACCGAAACTTAACTTAACTAAATCCTGGACAGCGCCATTCAGCCAGGTCACTCCAACCAAGGTGTATATGACAATCTGACAGAGCAGAGGACTCTGGTGAAAGAAGGAGAGGAGCCAGGTGCTTTACGGTGAATAAGTACTGGTGTGACAGTGTATTGTCTCATTTTTACTGTCAATTATTGCTATATGCCATTCAGAGGCGGCTGCAGAGCAGAGTCACTGCCTGTGTTCAGGAGAAGCAACCATGCGTCTATCTTGTTGTGGTCGGGATGTGTGGACAGGTAAATCATTCCACAGCTAGAAACCATGCATTACTAGAACCATACGGAAACATGGACAATTATAAAGTAACAGGCAACAATGTAAGAAGACACAAGAAAGGACTAAATTACAGGGCACAAGTTACAGGAGCTGATGGGATCACATTCCATCTGGCAAATATATGATGAATGAATGAATAGGCACTGACAGGCTGACGGAGCCATGGGCGTTAACAGTTACTGTATTCCTCATTTACTGTAACTGGTGTGATAGCTTGGTGGAATTGACCGAGGTCATCCCTATGTTTCCCGGGTTCTATGTTCCCCACTTAACCCTGCAAAAAAGGTTCTATGTTCCCCGCTTACACAAAAAGGGTTCTATGTTTCCCGCTTGGTTGAGTGGTCAACATAGAACCCGGGATACATAGAACCTTTTTTGTGTAAGCGGGAACATAGAACCTTTTTTGTGTAAGCGGGAACATAGAACCTTTTTTGCAGGGTTAAGTGGGGAACATAGAACCCTGGAAACATAGATACGCTCCTGAATTGACCTATGGCTAAGTCCCGCCCTCAAACGTGATGAGCCAATCACAGTGCGTATAGCCATTCCAGTACACTCGGACATTCTCTGCCATTCTCTTCATTGAAATGCATTACAGAAAGTCAGTTTTGTTCGGTTTTATGAGCTTTTTTTGGAGATTTGAAGTTTAAAAATGGTCAAACGGTGTGCATGGGGTACATGCAACTCTGACACAAGGTATCCTGAGAGGCTGGCCAAGAGGTGTTTTTTTACACTNGCAGAGATAACAAAGGGTGGCAAACGTTATGCTGAATGATTCAGTGTAAATACTGTAGCACCAAACTAACGGAGAGACAATCTTGGTAAAGACAGTAAAAAGCCTGTTATCTTTTTCTCATATTCTGAGCCAAAAACCTTAACTTCAGTGGCACTTTAACTTGTTGTCTTTGATGGCAATGGCAACGAGATGCGATTTGTCATGCTTACACTGTGACCTGTACATTTTGGCTTGTAATTTAAGCTTTTCATCGACCTTATCAACAATAAAATGATGAATATATCCCTCCAATGCGTAGTTTAGGCCCTTTTGGTTACTTCTCAATGACATCTGATCATTATGTCCCCAAAAATCATCAATTGCCTCCTGCGAAATGTCGTGTACTGTAACACCTGCCATAATGACGGTCACTGAATGTTGATAGTTTGTCCAAGTGAGTGGAGGGGGGCGTGGCTTAGCCATAGGTCAGTTAGCAAGGTAGATAACTAACTAGCCAGGCGTGGCTAAATGGCAGTTTTGGACGGAGGAAAGAGGGGATCACCTCATCAGTTTGTTTGAGGAACAACAGTGTCTTTATAACACAAGCCTTAAAAGTATATTTTAATGTTAATAACCATGTTACCACGTCAGAACATGAACCGCCACTATTATGAGGAGAAAGTGGAAATAAGGAACTCATTGAAATTGAAGTGAATATTGTGTGTTAAAATGTTAGAACGGGGGTCACCACAATGACAAAATTCTCCCTTTGGTAATCGTCGCTGATAGGACTTTTAACAAACTATCATTATTTGTGGAACCTGGCTCGGGTGGTGACTAATGGCAGCGCAGCCTCCAACAGACATGCAGTGATTTACATACCCGACCAGAGCTGAAGACAGAAGGGTTGTGTTAAATCGAAGGAAAAGAATGTCATTAGTAGGTAAAGCTCCACAGAAAGCTGGTATCTTCTGCTGTGTGACTGTGTCTGAGTGTACTCTTCTTTATTTTAACATGTATTAACATGAAGTTTTGGGTTGGACCACAACAATGGGGTGCTGTAAGTGAAGGTCATTAGGAAGGTTTTCAATGTTTTCAATTCTGATGATAATGGTCCACCCTCCTGTGATGTTTCAAGTTCACACTTAAAGTGTTGAAGTTCCTTAAAAAATAAAGTTATAGAAAGTTATCCTATCCCACTGAAATTTCTCTCAGCTGTCATGAGAAAAAGGTTTTAAAATTCAGTTAAAACGTAGTAATAAGTAACTTTTACATAATGGCATCTGCATTTAGTGACTGAGAGTCAGTGTTAGAGAATGCTAAAAAGTTTGAGGCCAATTCCACAGAGCCAAAACGCACTGTGAAGTGTCATCCGCTCCCCCCTGCCTCATCTATATTTAGACCTTCATTTCATCTGACTTGAGTCCTGTCATCTGCTGCACGCCTGCTGCATCACTCTCTGCGCACTCACGTTTCACACATGTAGTACCAAAATCTTTCATCTGTGCTCCATCCTAACCTACTTGCTTTCATTTCACACTAATTCCCCATGTAACAGCTTGAGTTTTTAACATCTTGTGCTTGTTTCTGCTTAGTTAAGAGCATCTCAGTATGTTTTAAGTCATGCATAACCTCAGGCGCTGTTACTTGGAAAAGCCTCAGATAAGATTAAAGTAATAGCTCGCAGGGTGATGGAACAGTAGCAGATCAACAGCTGTCAAACTAGACTTTCAGATAGGAGCATGTGTATGGGCGTATACATGTCCCTGTGTTGAATGTGCAAGTATGGGCTTTGAGGCGTTCAAGACGGCAATGTGGTGAAGGAATTGAATGTGGGGTATGCAGCTCTATTTGGCTCTTTGTTTAGTTTTATTCTGAGTTACTTTCTGATGCATCTTGGATGATGATGATGAAGAGAGAGAAAAAACATACTATAAATAGATAAGTAGTCTAATTCCATCTCACACACACAGAATCACACACTTGTACACAAACACACAGAAAGTAAACAGAGCCCCCTGAAGCTAGCTGCTGGATAAGCTTGTACACAGCGAGCAGTGCATTCTGGGAGACACCCCACAGAGAGGAGAGAGGAAGCAGCATGCGCTAGGTCAAAGGTCATCCAATGTCTACTTTTTAGATCAGCAACTTCAAGTAAATTCTCTTGTTCTTGTATATTATTTAATCAGACAAGTAGACTAAGAGCTACTCTGTGTTTACAGAAGCAGACTTCATGCATGGGTCAAGTCAGGATAAGTTTAGTCAAGTTTATGTAGCCCAGTATTACATTGTCTCAGTGGGCTTCACTCCAAAACTTATCCAAAAAAAAATGTTTAGTGCGAGAGATGACCCTATTGGACAGAGACTTTTGACAGTCAGCAGGTAATTATACAGAATACAACAATGAAATTCTAATCTATAAAAGTGTCAGGAAAAAGATCAGATGTACCCTCAACGGTTCCATCCACAGATTCCACAAAACCTGGGACCCTCTAATAACTTATGTGAACAATTTACCTGGTCTGGAACTGGAACTCTGAGCTTTTATACCTGCCCTTGGACTGTCCTGTAATAAGGAATACTAGGTGCACTTGTTGTTGTTGTTTTTTTTTTTTGTCTGTCGGTTGTCTTTGATAGGTTTGTCAGGTTGATTTTCGGTTTGGTCTGTCTTTGTTTTTGTCTCTTATTGGGATTGTTTTTGCTATGGCTATTAGAGAATATGATTGTTTTATAGGATATTCGGAAAATTACAAATAAAGTGTTTAAAAAAAAAAAAAGTGTCAGGAAAGGTACAGTTCTAATGAAGTAAATCAAATTTTCAGAAAAAAGTGTAAGGAATAGATCCTGTGAAATAAGTCCATGAAAAAGTCCAATATCAGTTCTTCTCCAAGTCCAAGGTGCCAGGCAGTGCCCACCTCTAACATCTACACTTTTGAGACTGCAAGATGCAGAGTGGACTCAGGCCAGGGGCCAGAAAAAAATCAAAAGGGCACCAAGGACGTTTTCAAGAATGCAGGGCAGGCTACAGTATATGGCACTGCGTCACATTTTTTCACCACAAGGGCTCCCTGAAGGGCACTTTATCATGTTTTTATGTTCAATGGGGGCATCCAAGAGGATGCTTTTATGTATTTCTTTTATTTTATTTTTTTGCACATGGGTAAATCAAGGAAAAGGAGGGGGCAAAAAGCCAAAGCCTAACTAAGTAGTCGGAGGGAACCCTGGGTCCTAGACAACATGTTCTTATCACTCATTTTCAACAACAATTATGTTTTGAAGGAAATTCAACAGTATCTCTTACAGAACTGGGGTATAAAACAATTTTCTCCAATCCAAATCAGTATCAAATCCACTTATCACTTTCATCATTTGCAAGTAAATACAGCTGTAAATAATTAAAACTCAAATATTTAGTTTTGAACTGTGAAATACAGACATTGGCTCAGAAACACTTTCATTTTATTTATTTATTTATTTTTTGCGGCAGCCATTAAAGTATTTAACATTAACATTAATGATTAATCTAGCCTAATTCATGTTCACTATCTGTTGCTAAAACAGGAAACTGAACGCAACGATTAGCCCTTCCTATAAATGAGAAGCCTGCTAAAGTGACCTGAACATTTTCAGTACTGGTTTCTGTAAATAATAAATAATGAGAAGACATAGAAGTAGGCGAGGGCAATATCTGTGTCAGTATCAGTTATTTTCATACTTTCAAACCTTCCTCTAATTTCACCAGGGTATATGTTATATGACAATATTAGTCCGGGTGTAACTCCCTGTCCACCGCCCCTCCACAACCTCTCTTAGCATTTTTTGTCATATAAATGAACAATACAAACTCAAAAAGTGAGAATAAAGTTAATATTTTTACACTAAGGCTATTTTCCTCATTACATAGAAAAAAACAATATATATCTCCTGAATTCAAGATTCTCTTTTTCAACTAAGACTAAGACTAACATTCCCTTAATTGCCTCATTAGCTCATTGTAAAACACTTCATTCAAACTCTACAGAAACATAGTTAGTTAGGGTGACCATATTTTGATTTCCACTCGGGGACACTCGGCCCGGCCACGACATAGCCTACTTAAATGATACTCGCAGCTTACTCAAAAATGCCTTATCATTTTAATATATTTAAAATGTATATGTATGGATAGAAAATTCAGTTATATTACAAAATAATATCTCTCAAAGACAGAAATTCAGATAGGCCCCAATAGGGGACACATACACACACTAGAGTGTGGCAATCCGAGCCCGACGGTACCCGACGGGTCGGGCCGGGTTTGGTCAAAAATGTAGCTATAAATTGTATTCGGGCTCGGGTCGGATTCGGTCAGCTTTCAGTGAAAATGTAGTGTAAAAATAAATAAAATCCTATTGTCTGTCCTGTTTATTGCTTTTATTACGTGACAACACCTGAACATAACACACACAGACACACATTGGCTGTTTGTTTCTACCTCTCCCCTCGCTGGAAGTCTTGGACCTCCAGCCGCCCGCCTCCGCCTTGATTAAACGCTGAAAATAAAATAAAAGAGGGAGACAGGTTTTTCCTATTTCATCTTATTTTGTTTTATTTCTCCCTCTCCTCTCGCTGGAAGTGTCGGACCTCCGCCTCCCTCAAACACGGAGGTCTTCCTCTCCGCTGAGCATGCCCGGCCTGTTAAATAGCCTGTTACCGTAACAACTGTGTGACACAAACTCAGTGCTTTGGTCATTAAATAATGTCCGGCTCGGTTCGGGTTCGGACAGAAATATGCTGCCCGTGCCGCACTCTCACACACACACACACACACACAAACACACGGAAAACCGGACATTATCATCAGTTTATAAAAAAAAACCCCGGATGCCCCGGACGGGACGTGAAAAGTGGACATGTCCAGGCAAAAGAGGACGTTTGGTCAGCCTATTTAGTCCATTGTTCCATCAATCACCAACTGGTCAAAACAAACCCTTAATTCACGGAGTTACATGTGAAAATATGTACGGTCTTTCTCTCTCTGCTGTTGCTGGCCGGCTGTTTACAGTCCTGTCATGTTATTCCCAACCCCCACCACTCGGAGTGGCAGTGTCTGGCAACTCCGCTGCCTGTTCTGTCAGTAGGACCTGGAGACTGACCTCTGGTGGCGTGTGATGTCCACTACATACAATGAGTTAAACAGAAAGAGGACGGGATGTATTTCCTGACGGTATTAAAACCATACTGTCAGGATTTCTAAATAGCCTGGTGTACCGTAATACTGTGATACCGCTCAAGCCTATATAAACGTTAAAAAAAAAAAAAAAAATTCCTCAGCATCAGAGCTCATTAAATCTGGGTATGTTGCTGGCCTGAAACCGGACCCAAAATGGACTTTGTTATTGGAGCCCAACCCTTATCTTTCAAGTCACAAAATGTTGGTATTAGGACGGTATCAGGAAAATGTTCACTGACAATGCATTTTGTTGTTTTCCTACAATATTCTCTCTTGCAGTACAATATCCACCCATAGTGACGTAAGAATTATGAAACCTCTTTATGGTTTGGTGGTAAGATCATGGTTATGGCAAAAAAAAATTAGCAGTGACTCACGTGAGGCACGTCACACAATGTTTACTTCATTAACATTTAACCAAAACCACAATCTTTCCCTAAACCCCTAACAAAGTGCTTTTATTGCCTAAACCCAACCACTTGCATGACTCAGGATGCAAATGCT
Source organism: Epinephelus moara (assembly GCF_006386435.1). Classification (NCBI taxonomy): domain Eukaryota; kingdom Metazoa; phylum Chordata; class Actinopteri; order Perciformes; family Serranidae; genus Epinephelus; species Epinephelus moara. The sequence goes on from NC_065512.1 coordinate 30,863,608, forward strand.
AGTCTCTGGTGTCACAGTCCAAAAACTGTGAATTAGTATTTAATCAATAAAAACGTGCAGAGACAAGGTTGAGCACATGCACCCTGGATTAATGTCAGGTTGAAACGTGGCTTCACTGTGTAATTTTTAGTTACAGCTCCAAATCAATATGGTTGCTGAAGGATAAGGGGAAAACTTAAGTCAATCATGAGAGAGTCTAGTATATAACATTGATTTGACAAGGACAGACGTGTGTGTGTGAGTGATGGGGAAAAGGTGAATCATGATGAGGAAAAAAAAACATTTTGTCACACTGTTAGTGATCTTTTATTGTAACCGTTTGTCAAGTTACTGGAGGAAAGATTAGGTAGACAAGTGTTTGTCTTTGTAACACAAATGTGTTTTTCCATTCTAGTACGGATAGATAAATACGTAGTTTCTGCACAACCAGGAGCCACAGATATCTTCTGTTGCAACACTTGCTGAACCACTTTGTTTGTGTTTGAAGACAACCTAATGGAAAGCCTTTGGCTATGATGCTCCTGCCTTCCCATATCTTGTACTTGCAGCAATGTCTTTATTTAAACATGTGATAAGACAACTGGAAAAATGAAGTAAACTGTTTAGGATGAGGCAACACAGCCTCCCATTTAGTAAGAAAATGTTCAGTTAAAAAGGAATGGCTTTCTTTGTGTTTATCCTGCAGATTGTTCATCTATAAATGTGTGATATGTCAGTTTTCCAATATGTCAACTGTGTGTTTTAATAGAAAAGTAATCAGGTGCTTTGCTAGTCTGAAATGTTTTATTGGAATACAAATTCTTAGTAATATGTGACGTGAATTTCTCAGTATTTTCTGATTTGATGCAAAACTGGTTGTTGTGATCAGGTAATTGCCGATCACATAAGTCTCAGAGCTCCCCGCCCAACCACCACCAAAGGTCACAGAGTGACACATTTCACAACATCAAAGTCTGCCTGCAAATGAACGGTTCTGGGTGCTTGCAGCACAGGGGAAAGCTAAACACCGTTCATCTGCACACACTGCGACGACGTGATGATACAGAGCTGGTTGAAAATCAGCAAAGCTTCCCTTAAAATCTTAAGATTACAGTCTCACTATCATAACCACTATCTTCCACTTTTTTATTTGTTTTGGTACAGAATTGAGACGTGGATTGTAGTGCACTTTTGGTTTCGGAATGTTTGCAGTCCGAGTATTATTAGTCAATCACATTTGAGTGGCAGGTTAATAGTCCGTGTGGAGAGGTGGCCCACTAAGGCTGAAATGCAATCTCTGAACCCATCAGCTAACATCTGACAACAAGCTTAGTATTAGCCTTGTTTTAAAAATGTATTTGCATTCATATGCTGATATATGTTTAGATTAGCCAGAATGACTGGCACACAAAAGAGGAAATCTTGGTCTGGATAACTTCTACATTAAATATCCCTAAATATTGACCTTTGCCCCCAGTGGCTTATTGTCATCAGTTGATAGCTGACAGGTTCTGAGATTGGAAGTGCACAGACTGTTTTCATCATTATGTAATTTTTTGTGTCCTTTCGGCTCTCTGACAAATCAACATGCAAGCAACTAAGCCATCATTTGCACGGTTCAAATAGCCCACTCACATGGCATAGATTTTCTGTATGAATGTTCTAAGCCACCCTGAGGGCCCTGCAGCCACCAGGGATTTGGGTTATTTTTTACTATTTACTGTATTATCCTTTTCCACTGAAATGATTGCTCTTCTGCACATGTACACTACAACTTTATTTTAAGACATTTTAACACAAAAACATTTATGTGGTTAGGCGGCACCAAACATGTAGCCAGGTCTGATTTAGTCTTTTTAGAAGTTTGCATTCAAAATTAATACTTTGATACTATGGTTTACTCAAGATGAGATGCCTTGTGTTGTCAGGAAGGACTGACTTACCAGCAGGGTTGGGGTCCAGATTATAATTTACTTATCAGGATACTCGGGTAACAGATAACATGGAAGTAAGTTGTTACTGTATGTATTATGTCTTGTACTTGTATAATGTTTAAATGTACCTTTATTTTGTAACATCTTGGTATGAATTTAGAGAAAGAAATTAAAACATTTTGCAAACAGTCTGTCTCTCTTGTGTGGGCGATATGCTGCTACAGCAAACAATATATGTATGAGTTTGGTGGCACTGGCATACTGCATTGAAATTAGTGCAACAGTCTTTAGCTGAATTTTAACAGATGGAGATCAAAAACACACTTTGCATCAAATTTTCAACACATTTTTTGCCTCAGTTTGGTTGAATAAAGAAGATCGTACTGTATGTGTTCATGGTATCAACTGTTGTGCAGTTTGAGACAAGGATATTTGGAGAGAACACTGTCCACACCAGAAAAACGATACTGGTTGTTTATTCAAAAACTTCATTTATTTTATGATTATGCAGCCAAGTATCTGTAGCAAGTACCTTTATATTGGACAGATTTGCAACACAATATGCAGCCAATGCCAACACTGACAGTCAACATGGGAAGTAGTGTGTTGTTTATGTAGCTAAGTGGAAAATAAAGGAGTCTAATTTGAATGTGGGAGACAGTTTGTGTTTCAGTGTAGACTGTCACGTTATTATTCACTTTTTAAAAAACACGTAAGCACAATCTACCTTTAACCCTAATCAGACGTTTTAGTTTCATAACCCTAACTGTACCTTACACATGGTTTATTTGCAGTAACCACAATTGCTCCCTAACTGTAACCATTGTGTAGCCACTACACTGTAAAAAGAAGTCATTTTTATTGGGTTGTTTATATTTTACTGAATAGTGACCAAATGTGAAAGCTGTTTTTTACTGAGAGGCAAAGGAAGAAGTAGCGGGACAAAGTTAACTATTACAAACTATTACAAAACCTAGTAGGGAGGATGTTGGGTTAGTTGGTTTGGTGTACGAAGTGACCAGCTCGGAAATTCTAGACCAGAGTCCTATTTTTGAAAACCTGCACTCGCCCATACCCATAAAGCTCAGTACCGGAACCAACCCATTAACCATCATGTCTAAGTCAAAGCCACACCCACCCACAAAAGCCCTACAACCCGACCCGCACCCATTAAACACACCCAAGCTACAGTCACTCACTTTAAGCTGGGTTCTCCATTCTTGAATTACAAATCCAGCTGAGGAAAACTCTCTTTCACTGGCTGCACTTGATGCCAAGATGGCAAAAACATTCTGTGCAATCACTGCCAGGTCAGGAAATATTTAATCTCTTGCCACCACCATAAAAACTCAAAAGGATCCTCCTTGGGTGTCTTGAACTCTGCTGCCAGCTTGCCCTCCGGCTGCAAAGCTTCATCACTGGAGTCCTTCACATTGGTGACGAATGTGACGACGGGGTCAAAGGTTTGACTTGTGTCATTGACTTTCAAAATTAAAGGTGTTGCGCCTTGGTAATGGTGAGTTAGACGTCAAAATAATACACATATACTGCACATCTTTGTTGTTTTTGTTCTCACTTGCTGCCCGCCCATGTAGTTCATTTTTACTACTGCCTGTATCCATGAATTTATTTATTTTTTTTTTTACCTGTTACACAGCTTTTTACTGGTACCCGACCCACTGCAGGACTCTGTCACAGACCGCTGTTCACATCCTGTCTCCTGCCAATAGTCAACAATGGTCTCTTCTAACCCTGACCATGAACTTTCCCTCATCAGTCAAGTAGTTGTGCCTAAACCTATAACTGAAGCTTAACCATAACAATGGCAGATCAGAAAGCAGTGACACCTGTCAGTTTTACAGCAGTTTTTAAGTCATGATGATAAGAAACCCCAGATCAGAGGACTAGTACAGACTGTAGAAATTTGTTACCAAAAACCCTTTTTGTCATTGAAGTTAAACGTCTTGTAAAGATATTGCTGGCATGACAAAATCTGATCTGCAGAATAAGATGCAACTCTCTTCCTTTTCTTTTATGTCACACACTTGATATTAATCTTTGATCGCAGTACTTGATCGGAGTTGTGTAGACGTGTGGATAAACCTTTTCATCCCCTCTCCTCACAGCATGAGTCAGATTCTTTATAGGAGTGTAAACAACTTATTTGTTCACGTGTTTTTTAATCTCCATTCAATACATTTTTTTTCCATATTCAAAATGACACAGGCTTGATTCTCCCTTTCATCATCCTTCTGCTTTGCACCATAACCTACACGCATAAACAAATTTGCACGTGTGATGCTGTTGACATATTGATTTGGAATGAGTGAGAAATACTCAAAGAGCCGAACTGATGCATCCAATTCTTTGCAAAATTCTCAGGGGGCTGAGGAGAGCGAGGCAGAGAAGTTGTGAGTGAACAAAAAGGAAGCTGCTAAAGGAAGGATGGATAGAGATGTATATAGATTTATGCATAATTCACTGAGACAAAGCACATGAGCGAGGGAGGATGAGAGGGGTGTTGTGGGAATAAGGGTGAAAAACAATATAGAAGTGAAGGGAGGCACTGAGAGTGAGTTGATGCTGCAGGGAAACAGGAAGAGGAGAATTAGAAAGAAGTCATAAAAGAAGGATGATGAAGAAGGTGAAGGAATGTGTAAAAAATATTTCAATATTTATTTACTTTCAGCAAAAGATAAGATGTTATGCTTTTGTTTTATACATTATAATGTCACAATTAATGTATTAGAGCAAAGTATAATTAGAAACCAACAAATTTAGCAATTAAGTCTTTTAATTTTAAACATATGGTTATATTTGAATTCTGAATAATCATTGCACATTACTCAAATTCTTCCTGCAAGATCATTTCTATGAAGGCATGTGTAAGAGTAAAGACAATTTCTCGCTGGTCAGATAAGAGAAGCTGTTCACGGTTGTGATTTTTATTCAGCACTGCCTCATGATAATCCTAGATTTACAGGATTTTGTGATGAAGCACCTTGATTTTAAAATGCTGTATTAGCCAAAAATTGAATCTGGTCAAATTCCAGAAAAAAAATTACATATATCACAAAAGCAGATTTTATCATGCGTAATTTGTGTTGTTTAGAGCAAACTGAAAGGGATATGTAATTGCATTAAAAGACAGAATGTTTCCTGATGTTGAACAGTTTGCTGTGGTTTTAAAACCAGCTGACAAGGACTGATTGGATTATATTAAAGGAATAACCAGCTGACAAGGACTGATTGGATTATATTAAAGGAATAGTTTGACATTTTAGAAATAGATTTGCTGTCTTTCCAAATATTAGACGAAAAGATCGATTCCACCCTTGTATCTTCACTCTAGATATACTGTACGTCTAAAGCCAGGAAGTGATTATTTTAGCTCAGAGTAAAATCTGGAAACAGGTGAGAAACAGCTGACCTGGCTTTATAAGTCTTAGCTGAGTCTTTATGCTGAAGTTCTAGCTTCATGTTTTTGTCAAACACATGAAAGTGATCCTCTTATCTAACTCACAGGACGATAGCCAGAAGTGTATTTCCCAAAATGTCAAACTTCTAAGCCTTTAAGGGGCTTAGAAGGCATTATCTGATATAACTTCTTTTTTTTTTTTTTAAATAAAAAAAAAACATCAGATATTAGGCTAATATAGGAATGTATTTAACCAAAGCATGGTTGAACGTTGGTATCACTTTATGACCATGGTTTTACCACCACGAGACATTACAGTAAAGTCACATTTGACCTTATTCTCTTGTTGCATTATGTAGATCTTTTGAACTTGTATTTTAAACATGCACATGCAGTCCTCGAAATAATTTTAATTTTTCTTTAACATCCAAATCACTCTACTGCTCACTGACACAAGTATAAAGCATAAATTCACTGTACGTATGTCATCAATGTTCTGTGTGTGTGTGTGTGTGTGTGTGTGTGTGTGTGTGTGTATGTGTGTGTGTGTGTGTGTCTGTCTGTCTGTCTTGTAAGGCAATATACCTAACACTGATAGCAGATGGTGTTTCAGTGTCATGTCCCACAGATGGGGAAACATCTTAGTTTGCAGTGACCCAAAAGAAAAAAAAAAAACATTTAAGGTCATGCTTTAAATCCTAAGTGCTTTTTTGAGCTTTCAGCCTGCTGTAGCCTTTTAGCAGGCCGCAGACAGCTGTATGCACACACACACACACACACACACACACACACACTTACACACACTTACACAAAATGATAATGGAACAAATAAATTGTGCAGGTACTTAGTTAATCAAATCCCACTCGTTTTTATTTTTCAAACAATCAGAAGTACCTGCTTTTGTGTTTTCTGCTCGCTCTTTAATCTTTCTCGCCACTCATGTACATCTCTCTTTCCTCCCCCCGTCTCTCAACAGCGTCTCAGTGTGTGTCAGCACTGGGGTGTGGACCCCACTATGAATTCGCCATTGAGGAGTTTTGCTTGGCCAAATTCAGACTGGACATGCAAGAGCTGGACCAGAGACAGTGGTGTAGCTGGGAGGACACAGTCGAGTGAGTAGGATTAACACACACACACACACACACACACACACATATACTCGAAGAGTGAGAGAGACCTGTCCAAACACAAATGCAAACAGATTAACATGATTACATATTCAAACAACAACATAATGAGCTCCCCATTTTAGATTAGCTTGAGACTCTGAATCAGCACTTTCATTCTGTTTGTTAGTTGTGATGCAGTAAGAGCATTAAATGCGATTGTAATGTGTTCCCTAAAAGCCCATACGTCTCCACACACCTTATTCATCATCTTTGATCCAGTGTAAGTCAACAAAATTAACATTACTAAGATGCATTGTTATGTAAAAAAAAAAAAAAAAAAAAGAATAGATTTAGTTTATTTTTGGCTGGAGGTCTACACAATCATTTCACATATTGGTCACCTTCCAACAGCTGATGAGATACTGGGTGAGAGACACCAGAGAAAGAGATGGAGAGGAAAAAATGGAAGGGGATAAGAGGCATATGCAGAGACAGTTAGTGTGGAGAACAAAAGCTGTACGCATTTGGCATAAACAGGGATCTTCTATGCATGTACAAATATTATCTTTGCACTCACTGTAAAAGACATCTGGCGCCACAGGTTTCCACTGCTCTTAGGATTGTGCCAGTTATTGACATCATTTGCTACAATTAAATAATTATATAAATAATACTCCCCACTTATAAATTGTGCATCAAACTGTTTTTATTACAACAATTAAACCCCTATCTTGAATTACCTGGGTATAATATCATGCTGCCTCCCTGAGGGATCTCTGAATGCTCATAACCCATAATATAATAATATCAGCAACCTTGGAAGGGGAACACAATTAAGCAAGTCTCCAATAGGCCTGACCTTTGACTCTTTAGTTGTTCTAGTCTCATGAACAGCATTGTCTCTGTTCTTATGAAAAGTACCAGCTGTTGTTTGTGAAACCCTTTCATGCAGCTTTGTGACAGAGCCAACTATGTCATGGTAGGTTTGGAGAAACCAAACTGAAGGTTAATTTGGGTACAGCAGTGTTTCCTGACCCTTGTAAGGTCTCTAATAGTAATTCAGCCAGTAATCTGAAAATAAATAGTCTATTATTTCTTCTATGTGGATGAAATCTTAACTGAAAAATGGCATCCTTTGTGTTTGTACTTATAATGAATTGTCATCAGCAGGAGTCAGAAACAGGAAGGCCACAAGGCTCTATTTTTGGGCATCTGGTATTCAGTGTGTACATCTTCCATGTGAGCATATCCTCATACAGTGGTTCATATGATATCTCGACCCGGTCTCACTCCAAAGTCATCGAAATCCGGCGCTTGGTCATTGACTTCCGGTATTGGACACCGATAAAAAAAGCCATCCTTTCACGTCGACATGATGGCCGGTCGCCGTTATTGTTTAACAGCGCCCGGTGGCATCAGGGGAAAATGCAGTAGCACAACAACAACAGTTAAGGCGGTGGAAGTCCGTGTAGGGCAGGCAGGAGGGGTGATGGTATGTTGCCTTAACCCAACGACATGCGTGTATTGGCTAATTGTAACAGGGTGCGTTTGTTGTTGAAGGAAAAACAATGTAAATTTGTGGTGTTGTACCAACGTAACATTTCCAGAACATTTCCTGTGAAAACGTAAGTGTATTTTGAAAGCAGGCTAAGCATGTAACAGGCAGAACTTGTGTTCCAGAATGTCAACAACCAATGCACTCAGGGTACCTTGTGCATTGTATCTTGACGTGGAAAGTCCATGACCAAATATCGATATGTGATGAAGTCAGAGTGGGAATGTGTGGGATATCTTTTGAAAATGCACATACAGTAGCCCACAAAATGACGTCATCACATCATGTACTTAACATAAAGTTATGTTGGTTAGGTTTAGGAAAAGAAACATGGCGACGACCTACCTTAACCCTTAGATGCATGACCTACCAATACCTACACTCTTCCATAAGTGGGGTCAAAAATGACCCCAATTAGAATCAATGCATTTTATGTGATAAACTTAAGCAGTTTCTTTCACTTTGGTTAAAGATGATGATTTGTATTATATTTTGGTCAACAAAAGAATGATTTCATGTTTGACATGTTCATTTATCACTTTTTATTAACATTTTAACAACTAACGACATCACTGAATAATCAATAATAATATAATAGGCTACCTAACGGGTTAGATTTTATTACGAGCAAGCTATAAATATCATAGTAAGTCTGCTTATCTCTACACAACAAATGCAGTAATGTAGCTAACCACACACACTCACACTCACAGACACACACACACACACAAATGACATCATTGAATAATCAATAATAGCATAATAGGCCTAACATGCGCGCGCGCACACACACACACACACACACACACACAATAATGGTTAGATTTTATTACAAGGAAGCTATAAATATCATAGTAAGGCTGCTTATCTCTACACAACAAATGCAGTAATGTTAGCTAGCTAACATTACAGTACTAACATTACACAGTAGTTAGCTAACTAGTAACTACATTGTAGTTAGCTAACACTAGCTAAGTTAAGTAAGCTAGTGTTAACTAACTACAAAGTAGGCTAATTTGACAATTATACTATACTTTATCACACAAAAGTCATGGATGTGGAAAATAAGTTCATATTTTATAACGTCATATGTATTCCAAGATATAAAACGAATATAATACTAACATGTATGTTGCTGTATAAAAATCCTCCTGGGTGGTGAGACTGCTGGCATTAGATGTGTAAGTGTGACAGTAAATGTATACCTGACAGTCACAGTTGATAAGAATCAAAGATTCCTAGGTCTAACCCTTGATATTCCATAGGAAATGACTGGGGTCATTTTTGACCCCACTTATGGAAGAGTGGGGTAGTGATACAAAAACAACAATTTCTTAAAATGTATATAATTTTTTTAAAAAATGCAAATGACCTCATGTCAAAAACATGTTTTATGAGGAATACCTGGAATATGAAATGATAAAAACTTTTAATTCCATAGATATTGAAGAAAAACAACCCCTGGGGTCATTTTTGACCCCACTTATGCATCTAAGGGTTAAAAAAAATCCTCAAATTTCACGTGGTTTCACATGGGACACAATCATCGGCCTCTTAAATTTGTTGACCCATCACCCCAACTTGTCTCCATGTGTAGAGTTCCGCTCTTTATACTACTTCCGTTTTTACTCCTGTTGGCGCATTGGTCACGTGATCACAGCCTTTCAGATTACTTGAGTTATTTACAAATTACTGACTCATGTTTATGTTGGTTATATATAAATTGTGGTGCATTACTTTTCATAGGCATACATGTGAACGGTGCATTAGGAACACCCTTTCATCTATGTGAAGTCCTGATGTATGCAGATGACAGTCATATATATTCGAGTGACACATGGAACAAGTAACTTGCTGAAAAACATAAACAAAAGATATACAAATATTTATGTGAATGAACAAATAGATATTTAATGACATTAAATTATAAAAAAATTTTATGCTTATTGTCTTTTATTTTATTTTATCCTAATTATTACAACTTCTGTGTTATTTTCATAGTTTTAACCATCATATCTGTTGGTTTTAATGACATTGTACTCACACCACTAAATTAATTGCTGTGGTCTTGCATTTGAACACTATCACAACAGCAAAGTTTGTCAGACCAAGATACATAAACACCATCCAAATTATCTTACCACTTCATTTGGAAGTGAAACTAAAAAAGAGCATTTGGAAATTTAATGATTATCTCTTCATTCACGCAAAACTACACAAACAACTATGGCAAGTATCAGTCAGAGCTACTTTCGTCAAACCCTTTTACCATTTATAGCAGATGTTTCTGCAGTTAGATTTGGTTAAAAAAAAAAAGCTCAGCGCTTTGAGAAAGCTCTTAAAGAATGCAATGAGCGATGAGGACTCTGCTGGGAAAACCAATCCCCCTGTTAATAAACATACAAAAACATTAAACCTTAGTTATATCAACAATACCAAAAATATATCAGATATAGAGGAGGATGGGATGGTGAAGGGAGCTCGTATCAGCAGTTATGTAAGAGGGTATAATGGGCCGTGCTGTACACCTGCATGAATATGAATGGACGTTACTTGTCAGCTGATAGCCGCAATGCAGTGGTGAATCAGTGATTTTGAAGTTTGAATAAAAGAGCTGATGCCAATAGGCTAAAACAAGCATGGCTTCAGTGCGTTGTCTGAACTACTGTATCTGTCCCAAACTCCGGGAAATATCTTGAGTAGATTGTCATAAACAATACAAATAACGGCCAAAACTTATATTTTAAGCAGCATGTGAAGAAGATGAGCACTAAAAATAGCTTCAGGCATATTACAAACTCATCCACAGCTGGGTCATCCAAGAATGTAATTAAATTTTCTAATTTATTTTACTGTTCAGTATATCATCCTGGTCTCTTGACATGCAAGATAGCCTTAAAACCAACTAGGCTCTGAGATATTAATAGGAAATAAGGAGGACTGTTATGATTGTTATATACTTAGTTAAAAAAAACTTGTTGAGGTTTGAAAGCTTCATTTTTAATCAAATGTCCATCTGGTTTATAACTCCCAAACTGCTCCTCCACTGTTCAAAAGCTTTGTTCTGCTCTGTTCCAAAGGAAATGAGATTCAGAGCTTAAAGGTCAGGTTCAAAGAGGACTTCTGTCTTTTTTTATTTAAGGCCAGCGAAAAACAAAATAAGCTTTTATATTTCAACATTTTGTGCCATGTCATGTTAAGTGTAATTTTTTAAAGTTTTAGAAATGTTAATAACACTTTGACATCATCTGTGTGTAGATAACTATATGTTTTTAACTTATATGCGATTTACTGCACATTTTATTCTGTATCTACTGTATTTTTCAGTGTTTTTGTATCGGCTAGGGACTGCATCTGAAGTAGAGGAAGATCTGAAGTACTGCAGCTAGCGCCTAACTGGTTTAAAGCATCTCCTCTTATTGCTTGAGATTAAAGTTTTTTTCTGCATCCCTGACACATAGATTTACTTCAAAATATATTGAGTTGTGGAAAAAAGTCATAGTAACATCTCTACATTTTTCAAAGCACAGAGTTTTCTCTATAGATGTTGGACAGCAGCTGCATCTGTAAACAACACAGTATCTGAGGAGTTTGATTCACTGACTAGCTGGCTAACCTCTGATAACAGCTCATGAAAGTTTTATCTCAAACTTTCTCACAGAAAACCTAAAAAGCAGGAAAAGACCAACAACAAAATTGTGAATGAAAGATTGAAATGTCAGAAGTGGTTCAGCTGAGGAGAAAAGGTCAAGTATCAGGACAGTTGCTCGCCCTTCAAGGAAAAGCTGCATCCTGGCCAAGATGCCACTAGGGATTTCTAATTCTGTTCAAGTGACATTTGACATCTGTGTGTGAATGTGTGTGTGTCAGGACAGTTGTACACATCGCCTTCTTTCAAAGGGAGGGGGTAGCTCTCTCCTCTTTCCTCAGCTGTCACTCACCGCTGTCACATCAGCCTGAGTTTATACCCTGCTCCCATCCTCTTAACACTTAACATTGTGCTGTGCAGTCGCTTTCCAGGATCCTAATTTCTCCCTCTCTGCAGGAAGTTTTCTTCTTTCTGTACAGAAATCATAAGTAGAAGGTTAACTGGTGCTTCTTTGATCACGGCCATTATTATTTTTAATGTCCTTTTACATTTTTCACAAGCTTACATTCCTCCTATGTGCTGTCACAGCTCTGTCTATTGTTCAGCTGTTGTCACTGCAGTAGGCTATACATTATTAAGTGCATGTGCATATTCTCAGATCCCAGAATATACCTCCTTCTATTTTTACAAGCTTTTACACACCCGAGTGCAAAACTGACTTTGAATGACTGCATTTTTTTGTTTAGCATTAAAACTGCTCTGCTTTGTGTGTTACAGCTGTAGTTAATATGCAGTAAATTCTAGTGTCTCACAGATGCTAAGATATCGCATGTGTTTGTCCCCTTTAAATTTAATGACATCCTTATTACATTTGTACTCCCACAGCCCCTTAAGCAGAATTGTTATTACACAATGCCTCATAGTATTTGTTCTTCTGTCAATGTGTTTTAGTGTCCACATCCAATCCCAGCATGCAATGAGAAAAGAGCAGGGAAATGCCCTCTTTAAATCACACCATTACCCCGGAGTCAGTACAGGCATGTTTCGCTCCCTTTCAGAGGCAAGGATGCGTTAGACTGTGGGAGGAAACCAACGCGCCCAGAATAAGAAATGAATATGAATTGTCAATAGTGCAGGTGACTGTGTAATCATGGAGCTCATCAGCAGAAAATATTATGAAGTAAGTAGAAGTAATTTCAATCAGTCTATGTGAGATGCAAGCAAAACGCAACATTCCAGCTATTATAATCAGTTATATTTAAATATGACTTCAAATACACTTTTGATATTTGAATTTGGAGGAAGGTCTTCTTCACTCTAACAGGCCTTTGTCACAGCAGACATTTCAACTTATCATGACAGGAAAAGCACAGGTTTTACTTATTACATTAATAATGGCTCTGTTCTATTCAAGTGTCTCAGTCAGCCATGACAGTGTGACAGTGAGCCAGCGTGCACAGTACCAGGATCCTGAAACTGAAGCAGCAAAATAAAAATCAGCCATCGATTTTATGCCTCCATGCCAACGATAGCCATGGCCAGGAGCAATATTTTTTCGGGCTGTCCGTCCAACCATTCTGTTAAACATGATATCTCAAAAGGGAATTTCTGTCCACTTGGATTTAACAATAAACTGATTAGTTTTTGGTAGTCAAAGGTCAAGGTCACTGTGAACTCATCTGTCTCATTCTTGTAAACACGATATCTCTAGAAAGGGTCTTCTACAAATTGGGCACAAACACCCGCCTGGACTCAGAAATGAACAGATTAGAATTTGGCTATCAAAGGTCAAGGTCACTGTGACCTTGCAAAACATTACTGATGACAAAATTTCAGACAAATGTCTAATAGGATAAAATGATTAATTCATGGCATTTTATATCCAAAATGTCCAAGGTCAGCTTCACTGTGACATCATAATGTTCTGCAAAAACACTTTTCATTACATCATATCTCAGGAACAGTAGAGGAGATATTTGGTCAGATATTGAATTGGTGACTCTAATCTTGGCTGTTCACCTTGAAACTGTGCTGATTGTATAGAGCTTCTGTGCTGTTGGGGGGAAGATGCGTATTGAGCGCCCATGTTTTCACAGACATGGATATAAACTGTAACTGCAACTCGGCAGGTTCGCAGAAGCATACTACTACAAGGCGATAGGGCATTAACAGAAAAGTTGACTTGTCGACATGTCGATGTCAGTGGCACAAGTCGAAACCCCCCGGGAGGAGTCGACAAGTCGTGTGTTTTTTCCCTCTCTCTCTTTGTGTGTGCTTGTGTACGGAATGCAATCGCTGCTTCTGATTACTCTGATACTCTGGAGCAGACTCCGCGAGGAATGTCCACAGTCATTCGGGCTTTCATAGTCGAGTGCACTTCCGCATTGTAGTTTCCTGTAAAAATGTCCGTGAAAAATCCCCGCGATGTGAAAAATACATGCCAAGCAGTCACTGGTGCGCGGAACGGAGTCCGCGCGGTCGTAAAATCTGAGCTTTGCGCGCACAGGGCTTGCGGATGTCCGTTCATTACATGCTATGTAAAACCTACTACAGCAAATCCACATCATGTCTCTTTATACTTAAAGAATCCTTAAAGGACCACACCAGTTTTCTTGCAAGTTTTATCTCCAGAACTACAAACCATGAACATTTACATTGCTGCTGATAATTTTTGAATGAATTAAGTCTCAAGAGTGTGATCCATCAGCAGACTTGAAACTTGCTTGAGTTCCACTACAGTGAACATTTATGTGTTTTGTCGATGTTACATCAGTGTTGTATGTTAATACAGTTTAAGTGCAGATTGATTTAAAAAAGTCTGAGATTGATTTGCATCCACAGACTTTGCCCTTTGCTACGAAGGAGTTAACAATTCAAGAAAGTCAGTCTATCCACCAATCTATGTTTAAGGAAATGTATGGAAATCAGTAGTTTCCCTGGGAGGAAGAAACAATTCATTCAGACGTAAAATGCAAAAAGCAGCAAGACGGATAGAATGTAACATGGTTAGCTCTCACAGAAAGTAGTAAATGGATTAAAACATGCAAAAGCACCAGTGTGTTATTTTAAGGTGTCTAGAAGTATCAGTGCATTTCCTTATTTCTTTCCTGAAGTTGTGAAACTACTGTTCTGCTTGCCATTAAAGATAATTGCTTGCAAGCAATATGCATGAAGCAAAATCACAAGCTGCCAGCTTAGATCCAATGCATACAAATAGATGTTTTCTGCTGGAAGTGAAGCTCAATGAATCAACATAATATGTAGACTTGTTGAATTACTTCTGGAGACACCCACCAGGGACGTGACACTGCAACACAAGTGACAGTCAACTCACCACAGTTTTTGAACAATATATTTATTTATAATTTGGTTTTGTTATTTTCAAAAAAAAAAAAAAAACACTAAAGGAGGGCCTCATTAGGAATAACTTGAAAAAAAAACTGGCAATTTAAGTTCACTACAGCAAGACAGCAGCATGTAGAATTGTAGCGAGAAAAAATTTGAAACTCAGCAAGGAGACACAATAATACATTTTTTATATTCTCACAATTGTCCCTGGGCACAGGACATGTCTGGGGCACAGTCTGTTGACACAATGATCTTTAATTGAGACTAATCAAATTATTCTGATACTGGCTCTGCCGTGAATAACATGCAGCCTTTACCAGTAAACCCACTGTGTGGGTGCATGTGATGGTGAGTTTACTTGTATGATAGTTCAAAGAAGAGCGTTGTTGCAATTTATCATTTTGGTCTGCAAGCACTCAGGTATGCACAAGACACTTAGCAGATGGAAAATATGACATGTCTGCTAATGCAGATGGAAGGCAGATGGGAAGACATAGACATCCAGCTGGAAGAGGGAATGATAACATGTCACCATCTAGGTTCAATTGGAACTTTTTCCCAGCATGTTGCTTTAAAAATTAAAGCTCTCGGGTTTGCATTTCAAATACTCCTCTGACACTTGTCTTCAGATCAGATCGCACATCAGCATGTTAATGATTTGTTTCTCCTCATTGCTAAGAATTAATTTTTAAACCTCCCTAAATATAATTATATCTACATGAAGTTACTTTATGATAATACAACCCTGTTTGAATCGCAACTTGTCTAATACCAATGCTTGGTCAGTGGCCCTCTGCATCAGATAGCGATGCACTAAGGCACCCTTTAGTGGCAGTATGAGATGCACCAGGGGGTGGCTTTTTTTTTTGTTTGTTTGTTTTTTGATGCTCAGAGTAACTGCCCTGATTTAAAGAGCAAGAAAGTCCGCAAAGGGTGGATGGGATTGGAGGTGGATGGGTCAGACTGCTGACTTTCACCTACGAGACTGCTGTCCAACCCCAGTAAACAATCTAAGTTTATTTTGAAGTAGGACTGTATGTATCTAACGAACAAAAACTGTACATTTCCTGTGAAAACTTAAGTTTATCTTATGACACAATGCATGTGACAAGCGTAAATTGACACGCCATCCCTGAGTGTCCAAAAACTGACGCTGGAGGGGTACCTAGAGCGTCAAAGTTTTACGTATAGGGCCACTCACCATTCCACAAGTTGGGAGTTATAATGTGTTGATAAAGCAGGACATGTCCTTTCTGATGCTGCATAATCAGTCACCCTCAGCACAAACCTCCTCTATCAGATTAGTCAACAAAAGCAGCACCATTATACCAAACAAGCTGTGGTGAGGAAGGAGCTATCAAACTATTTCAGCTGTTTGCTCAGTTAACTGATGTATGGCCATTTATAGCCAGGCTTGACACAAGTGTCAACTAGCCAACAGCTCATCACAGTGTGAACCATAAATATTTTTCCATTTCTTTATTTAACTTCCCATCTTTCACTTCCATCATGCTTTTTTCCTCATTCAGCCATGAAATCTCTTACTAAAGTTTTCATAGCTTTTGGTGCCCTGGAGCCGCTATGTGAGGTCACATAGAGTACCACGGACTCCTCAATAAAATACATGCCACTTAGGTCACTGTCTACGTCAGGAGGATGTGCAGAGATTCAGTCTGCGTTTGTAAAGCTGATGGTTTGTAAAGACTCTTTTGGGGCCAAAGAAAGTATACACACTGCAGTTATTTCCTGTTAAAAAAAAAAACGCAATTTAGTCAGAAAAAAAGTAAAAGATAGAATAATTATAGAACAGCTGAAGAGAAAAATAAAGAATGATAAAGGATTTGGTACCCAACTGTCATGTCCAATTACTCAGTGCCAATGGGATCTCTCAACAAAGAATGTAACAGTTAAATTACTTCAAGCTGAAAGGCACAACTCCTAGTATTGAGTGTCTGAGACTTTGATCTTTTCTGCAGCCATCATAACAGATAATGCCTGCTGGCAAACGATGGGGACAAGAATCTGTGTTTTAATCCAATATCCACAGCGATTATAAAATACAGTTTAATCGTGATTTGTTCACCCTCATGAGAACATTAGCAGAACATCAGATGAATGAATTTCATCCACCTGAAATCACAATTAGTCATTCCTTTGTGCGGTCCATAAAATCATGTCAAAGTATATGAAATGTATTGTTTAAAACGCTTTTGGAGAAAGGCATCTGAAATTCACCCTGATCCTGTAAGCCTCTGAGTGGGCAGGCATGTGTATGTGTTTGATTGACAACTGAGCAGGAAGGGGCATTGAAGCACAGTGTCACCAAACATTGCTGATAATTGTAGCTTACAACCCAAGGACAGGTGCAAAACAATGTCTTCTTAAACAAAGAGACAACCAATACATTTATAAGATACATTTCCTCCTTTTGGTTTTAGGGAGCCTGATACACGCATGAACACTACTGCCAACAACAGTCTGACCACAATGATTTGTCTGCTCTACTAGCTTGAGTGAAGTGACTCCCTGTCTTTAACCAAAATGCTTGTTAGCATGTAAATGCTAGTTTTAAGCTTTGAATATATCATGGTGCTTTAAAGATGATGTGTGTAAAATGTAAGGGGATTTAATAGCATCTAGTGGTGAGCATTGCAAATTGCAACCAGATGAAACTACACCGATTAAAATTCCTTTAGTGTTCATTGTTCAAGAGATTTTTACCGAGAGTCGAATTATCCGCAGAGGTCTCTTCCTCTCCAAAACAAACGGACCAGGTGATTTACATCAGTAAACCAGATCCACTTTACATATTAGTGTCGCTTCGATGCTGTTTGGTATATGGTGATGTAGGCACAGATGTCTCCAGTCGCCTCTCTTGTAGCTCCGGTAAATTTGCGCTAAATTTGTACTAAATTTAGGCCTGTATGTCTATTTTGCAACAAGGGAGGAAATGGCACCAGCTGAGCTAGTAGTCCTGCTAGCCATTGTACAGGCACTGAGAAGTAAACTGCACAGTCTCAGTGCCACATCAGTTTTCAACAGGATATCAGGAACTGTACCTTTGATTCACCGAAACTTTGCTAAATCTTGGACAGCAAAATTCAATCAGGTGACTCTTTCTATGTGTTGATCAGACAGAGCAGAGGACTCCAGCAAGAGAGGGAGAAGAGGTGAGCTTTATAGTGAATAAGGACTGGTGTGACAATGTGAACGTGAAATGCTGTCCTTGTCCTGCTGTGGGTCTCTGCTAAATGCCATGCAGAGCTGGCTGCAGTGCAGTCCCTCCTTTCTAACTCTTTATCACCTGTCTGTTGCCTGCTGCAGAGACGACTACTGAAGCATTTTAAAACGCCCCCAATCTGCTTCGTCAAGGCATCATCAAGCTGTACAATGAAATTAAAATGTTTCTCTCAGGAGCTTGCTTCCTCTGCCAACCCCTGCTGCCGTGTGCATTACTGTGGGATGCTGCCGAGGAACATGTTAGAAATTCATGAGAACATAAACTTCTGACTTAACAGAATAACAGATTCAGTTTTATCTATTCATTTGTTAATACTGTTGGTTTGCATTGGATTGTATCTACTATGGTTTGTAATTGAACCATGATGACGTGAGCGTAGTGAGGCATGGACGTTTCCATGTTGCCTTGCTATCAGCTCTGTTACATTTATGCAAAATTCTGGCTCTTATGTCTATTTTACAAGTCTTAGTGGTGCTTTTAGTGGTTGCCGTTGGATGGTGGTGGAGCAGAGCAGAGGACTGGTGAGAGACGGAGAGGAGGTGTGTGCTTTATTGTGAATCAGGACTGGTGTGACGATGGCAAGGTGAAATGCTGTCCCGGTCCTGCTGTGGGTCACTGCTATATGCCATAGAGCTAGCTGCAGTGCAGCGCTGCCTGTGTTTGGGAGGAACGATCATACAGCCGTATTGTCTGTCTGTTTGTTTGGACAGTTAAATCATTCCACAACCAGAAACCATGGATTATCATCCAGAAACATGGACACTTATATAGCAGCAGCCAACTATGTAAGAAGACTCAAAAATGACTAAATTACAGGGCACAAGTTAACGGAGCAGATGAGATAGCTCAGCACTTGCTAATGTGTGCCCATCTTTTTTCTCTCATAACATTCGGGAGATTTTTACCAGGAGCCGAATTATCCGCAAAGGATTCTTCCTCTCTGAAACAAATGGACCCAGTGATTTAAGACCTGCAAAAACCGTGAATAAAGCAGTCTTACATTAAAAAATAGACTTTCCCGACATGCCTCAACATGGAGGGGCCGCTATCTACAGTGGCCAATATGAAAACACGAAAATGCAAAAGTGCAAATGACCCTATCTAGAGACACTGTTTGGTTTGTTCTGGGCGGACAACATGGTGGATTCTGTGGATGAGGACCCGCTCCCTATGTAGATATAAAAAGCTAATTTTAAGGTAACAAAAAGACAACAATTCTTGTTTTCAGGTAACTATACACTGAAGTAAACATACTTATCATATTATATTCCATTTCTGCGGATATAGCCCCCTAAATCCTACACACTGGATCCTTAAAACAAAGCTACTATGTAACTTTTACAGTCTTACAATACAAAGTCTAACTAACAAGCAGTAAAACACACCCCTGCTCAATTCAGCACACTGGCGCAACTACCCCACTTGTTTTGGAACAGTGTGCACAGTGGCTTATGTAAGCTAACATTCTCGAATGTATCATATAAATGACTGCTGAGCCAGTTTGCTGACTTTGTGACTCATTTCTATACAATGTATACTTGTGCTGTATTTTAGAATGTAAAGTATGAATATTAATGTTTTACAAAAGCCTCCTGATTGTGAAACATATTTTTTCACAAACTGTCTGCAAATAGATTAAACTAGAATCAAAGGTCTAGTGTGTACAATTGAGGAGCATCGACTGGCAGAAATGGTATATAATATTAGTAACTATGTTTTCGTTGAGTTGAAATTAAGAATCGTTGTGTTTTGTTACCTTAGAATGAATCATTTTTGGAGCAGGTCCTCTTCCACAGAGTCTACCGTGTTGTTCTACAGTAGCCCAGCACGGACAAATCAAACACTGGCTCTTGATAGATCCATTCACATTTTCACGTAAGCCACCGAATGTCTCCTACACGCTTGACACACAGGAGAAGTTTCAGTTCTGTACCCTCATCACTAGATGGCGCTGAATCCTACACACTGAACCTGTAAGAATATGACCTTACTCCTTAGATAAGCTGAATAAATTGTGTGGGCGAGTTTGAGATATGGGGAAAATAATTATGGAAAAGCAGAGCTTCACTGCAACATTTATCTGCATTTGATGGGTAAAAAATAAGTTTAGCTGCCCTTCTTTTCCTCAAAACTTTTACATCAACAACTTGAGATAATCCACTGCGTATGAATATGTATGGGGTCCATTATGTATGCTTTAGTCAATCCATCTGCCAACCTCAGTCGCACAAGACCCTGCAGGCCATCTACTCATCCGTCCGCTCTGTCTGTTGGGTTAGTTGGGTAATTATAGCACATTATTACATTGCTGTGTTCAGCGTGGCAGTAGCTTAGCGTAGCCTCCAACACATACACAACTCCTCCAGCGTTATGCATCACCCTGTTCATAAAAACAGGAAAAACAACTTAAGCTTTTTTTCATTTTAGCTTTCGATTGCTGAGTAAACATACCAATCAGATACAAATTCTCCAAGAAGATATTTTCTAACATTAAAATCAGTTCTTAAGTATATTTTACTTAGTATCGTTGATATTTTATATAGTATACTTATTGTTATTATTAATCCCTGTATCTTTGATTCTCATTACAGCTCTTAATTTTCTCACCTCACCTTTTCAGAAATGGTATGCTCCTTTTACTTGCTGTGTTAATGTTCAGAAACAGGAGCTACAGTATAGGATGGTTTTGGCAACCTTGTAATGAAGTAATTCTTTAAAATCAGCTTGTTCGCAGCACCTACTGGGCTGACATTAATGCAGGATCAGAGCACCGTAGCAAGTTTGCCCAATAAATCAAAAGACGGATATTGTGTTTTTGATTAATCCTAATTAAGGTCTAATTCTCTCCCTTTGTTCTTCATCTCATTTTTCATACCTTGGGCTCTTAGTTTAAAAATAGCTCAGTTTCTTGGTTTTACAAGGGCTTTTTTTTGTGTGTTTGTTGGAGGGTATTTTGGTCAGTCAGTCATGCATGTCTGTCAGCCGTCTGTAATAATTTAAAAACCCTTTTGTGAGTGAGCTCACATCGGGGTTACGTGCGAACTCAGGCCAGAAAAATCCAGTGAGCTCAGCAGTGTGGAAAGCTAATTGAAGTTCCCTTTCTGTGGACCCCTGTGATTAAACGGCTGATTAGTCGGTGATTAGAAATGGATTGCCGTATGTTTTTACAGCTATAATGACTGGATAACATCCAGCATCGCCTGGATTGTCGCGCGACTGCAGCTGTTATGCAATGCATCTTTAATAGCATTTGGACAATGATTTGAATATTTGCCTCCGTCGGGGAGGTTTTCATTTAAAGTTTGATAAAAGTAGTCACCCGTTTTTGAAGAAACCTCAAACTAGCTGGCATACATTTCCCTCCACATCCACGCTTCTCTTCTGCTGCTAGAAAGGAGAAACCTCTGCATTTGTTCTTGTTCCTTCGAGGGAACAAACATATTATCTCCTTTTCTCTTCCTTTGTTGCTGTAAAAAGCAGTTCTTTACAATCTTCCTCCTCCTATAAGCTTTTAGTATATTTTGAGAACACCTCAAATTTGATGCACAACAGAGTATATATATAAACTCTAGCCTTACGGAGTAAACAACAAAGGGTGTTTCCCTGCACTAATTGAACCATCTCCTTGTTCTGAGCCTTGGCATCAGTACTGCAAACATTCCCTTTGACGACTCATTGGTCCCACTGGGTTTCAGTAGAAATGGGAGCGGAACTCAAGAGGAGTTTTCTACCCTTTATTGTGCACCATTGCCATTGCACCATCCATAACTGTTCACAGGTTTCAGTCAGCTCCACTGCAGTGTTTTTTTTGTCTTATAGTTCTACAGTCAGAGAACTTCAGATACATTCACTGAAGACCTACAAGTTTGGGGATAAATTATGATTAATTTCATTCTTTCACGTGACCATTTTTTTATGCACATTTTCAATTTGTGCAGTAGGAACACCAAAAATTTGAAAATAAATAAAAAATTTAAATATCACAAAAACACATTTTTATGCCTGTAGGAGGTGGAAAAGTTGTTGTACTAATAAAAGTTAAATACAACCAGGTGCAATGTAAACCGATTCGGAGAATAAGCAATCAAGTACTGTCATGATGTACCATCATTGCATAGAGTAGACCCCTACAGCTCTGTTCGTCGTCTCTGGATGCCTTTTTTCACAGCTTGCGTATGCACACCGGGCTCTTATCAGAACTCCTCCAAGAGCACAGAGCTGTAACATTATTTGTTCAAAACTCTCTATTTCCATTTTCCAGTGTGCTCTTTGTTATTATACATCTATTGTTTTGCTTTGTCTGAGGATTGACTGGCACCTGAGTGGAGAGTTAGCACAACCTACTGCTTATCTGGATGAACCAACTCCCTAAATTCGCACAAAGTTAAAACATAAATGTGCTTTTTTTAAAACCAATTTTCTAAAAATTCCATTAAAATTTGAATTACATTTGGACTGATGTGTGATTACAATATGTTCCAAAAAAGGACGGTAGAATTAAACTCAAAGCAAAGTAAGTTAAGAAAAGTGCTCTTTATTTAATAACAGTGTGATAAAAATATTTTAGTATTTGCCTGCTGTATTTTTTGTGGTTCAAGTTGCAAACACATAAACACATGGTTAAAGTTGTGAACATGATATGTCTAACTAACAAACTGTCATAAACCATAGGACAATAAGAGCCAGATTCATTAAGGCTTAGTGCCAATTTCAATCAAAGCTATGTTTACATTCGGCGTTACTCACCCAAACAGACTGTGTGTATCCTTAATTTCTAACAAACATGTCAAACATATGTTCTTCCCCATAAAACAGTTGCAAAGCTGTTTTTTATGTATTTGAAATCCAGCATTGGCAGTCCTCTTCTCACTTGAGGCCAAAAACTCCACAGGGAGCCTTTAATGTGCAGTAAACAGGTTATGTATCAGATGAGGGAGAGAAGGACGGCAACTGACACGCAGGGCTTGGTCAGTGACTTCCAGCGTCAGACACAGACGAAAAAAAACATCCTTTCACATTGGCATGATACACCGTTACAAGTCCAAGTAGGGTGGCCGGAGGGTTTGGTGGATGGGTCCAACAACCACTTTCATCCGGGAGAGTGGTGTTCACTTCTCGTAAGATTGTAAAGCCAAACCCTGTTCTTTTTTCCTAAACCCAACCACGTGTATGTGTGGGAAAAACGTAACCATGGGCGTTTGCTGTTGAAGGAACAAAACGTCACTTTGTGGTGTTGTACCAATGTAGTGTGTTTATTTTAAAAGAGACTGTATGCAAATGGCACATTTCCTGTAAAAATGGAAGTATATTTTGGAAAAATGACAACACATGTAACAGGCTGAAGTTGACACAGCATCTCAGAACATCAACAACCAATGCACCCAGGGTACCTAGCACATCATACGTGGAAGTGGGATGTCCATGACTAAATGTCGATATGTGATGAGATCAGAGTGAGAATGTATTGTTTTGGTTTCACATTACAGTTATGCCAGCACACTAAAGAATTACATGACATATTGTACCTTTGTTCTGTTGTCATCACCTACGTGAGCTGTTTCTCCCTAATTGCAATTGATTGCTCGCCCATCCGCTCCCTCTCATGCTCTTAGAAAATAACTGAAAAGTATTGGAATTTCCATCTGCACACACACAACTAGTTGAGTATTGACAGAGTTTATTTGCTTTCCTTCACTGGTTCCTGTAAGCTAGCTAACTCTACACTTGTCGGAGTTTGGTTTTGGTTTTGAACAGGAAAGAAACATGTATCTCCTCCCAACCTCTCCAGGTAACATGTTTCACTATTCCACATGCCCCAGGCACAATGTTTAGCTTGAAATCCACAAAACCAGCTTAAAATTAGGGACGCATGATAATACTTGCATGTCATTGGTATCATTGCCTTTAAAATGAACTGGAATCAGCCAGCATGTTTTTTCCTATTTTGCACGATGAATGAATATGACATACATCGACAACCATTCTACTCCATGTCTCCATCTGCTGGTGGGCCATCATGATAAGAGTACGAATGCATGATATGATGTTAATTCCACAACAGAGGAGACTTGATGATCACTAAAATTAGGTTGGGAAAAATTGGATATATCAGTATCGGTTATCAGCCAAAGAACTTGTTAAATTAAAAAAATCTGCAAAAAAATCCAATATCATGCATCCCTACTGGAAACGAAGGAAATCTGAAATGATAACACGAAAGTCTATGGAGCACAGCTGTGTTGTTGTAGACCCTTGTGGAAGCTGGCTATGCTAAGCTATGACTGGCCAGTCTGCATTCAAGGGGCGGGACTAGTGAAGGGTCAGTTGGTCTAAAAATAAGTCACTAGAAACTAAACCACTATTCGAAGGGCCTTTAAAGGGATACTCTATCGATTATCAGCCAGCTTTGTATTATAACAATGTAGGTAATATATGTCAAAGAACTGTGGTCCATCTTAGTACCAGCACCCAGATCTCCCTGCTCAAATTTTTACTGGCTCTGGGGCTGTAGCTCGAACTACAGATTGTACTTTCATATACCCGTCACCACAGACAGAAAGTATAGAAGCAGAGCAAGAGAGAGAGTCTCCTCGCTGTCTCAAACTGTGCTTGACAGTCTCAACTTCTGTCTGTGTTTTGGACAGCAGCACCAACAGGTCAGCATTTGTAAAAACTTTATCTGAAACGACTGTGCTGTAACATCTGAGTTAGTTTGTGTGTCCATTTCAGTACAGACAGAACAAACATTTACACACAGACATGTATACACTATGTAAACAAGGTCACGGAAGCAAAATCACACCCCGATGAAAGACACACAACACACTCAGACACAAATACACTTACAGTACACATGCCATTATTCACACCAACACAAGCACACGCATGTCAAAAACAAATGTCAACACACAGCGAGCTCCATCTGCTCACATCCTGATGTTGACTGATTTGAAACAGATACAGAAGGAGAGAGAAGAAAAGTGAGAATAAATATGAACAGAGAGACCATATGATTGTGTGTGTGTATTTTAGGGGCCAGAAATTGCTAGATCATTTGAAAAAAAAGCATGTTTTAAACTTTTCTCAGCACTTTTACTCTCATAGGGGAAAGAGAAAGACTTATACACACACACCTGTGCGCAAACTGAGATGTTCAATCTCCCCCAGAGGAAAAGACACGCTGGAGGTTAGCAGAATAACAAAGTGGAAGGAAAAAGTACATTTTGTCTGATGTGCTCAGTAGTGACAGGTTGGCCTGTTTTTTTGATTTCTTTGTCTTCAGAGGGAGAAAACCCGTTCTGCTCTGAGGTGATCTCTCCAAGCAGCATGACCGAAATGTTCTCAACGGTAAATGAAGGCGACGAAGAGGGGGTTCTCTTGCCCAGAATACTTCAATTAGATTGAGGTGATGACAAATGGTTGCATATTACAGGACAGGCGAGATGAACAGTGACACTAGGTCATGTTTAGACATTTAGAACTGAAATGAAATCAACATAGATATGTATCTTTGTGTAATATGACAATAGTCATTAATCCTCAGTGGATCTTTCTCTGCAGGTTTTATTCTGTTTTCAGCGTTCGGCAGCGTTTCTTCAATTTTCATGACCCATTTTTCCCAGGGATCTCTCTCTTATCTTATCGGAAGTCCTCTTTAGTTTTAATGAACAAAAGCATAATGTGAACATCACTGTTGCTCAAGAGGATATGCAGTGTTATGTATCTTATCTGCACTATATTTGGATAGTCCATGAACTGATCACAAGTTGACATCTTTAGTTTTCTCATGACTGGAATGCAACACTTTTTCATTTGGTGTTGTGTACCTATGGTTAAATATTGTAGATTTTATTGTCAGGATGGCATCATAGCACTCGGTATTCAATCATTTGATGTAAACACTTATTAAAAGGTCCCATCTGTCTGTTCATCAGACAAGTTATTAAACAAGGAGAGGAGATACATTACTAATAACATCTGATTATAAAGGAAAATTACTCATGAATATCACTGTGGTAAATAGGACGGAGTTAATGTTTATGACGCCAGATTATAATGAAACAATTTGTTCTCATTAAAACTTGAATAATCGATGATCAACATCAGGCTTCATTATCATCATGCTTTTAATTTCAAAATGAGATATTTAGTATTTATTAGACCCTTCAGCAGGGCCAGACTGAGATAATGATTCACACTGAGAGTTTGGCTTCAGCCCAGGCACACAGTCACAACGGACAACATATACTGTGATCGTGTTGATGGAATATTTTTTTCTGTTTACTGTTTATGCCAGTTATTAGTACTCCACAAAATATAAAAAGCGCCTTCGGTTTCAAGTCAGTTGCAGTTCCACAGTGAAGGCTACATTAATAAATATTCATACGTATCACTTTTGTGCACTTGAGTGCTTGTTTTGCACCTGGTATTTCGTCAGAACTCTGATTGCACTTGTGTTGATTCCCGTGAAGCTCTAGCTCTGAGTAAGCGGAGGTACTTCCACCTGACAGAAAAGGCGCAGGCCTTTATTGTCAATATTATGTCTGTGCATAAACATCCATCCAAGACATCCAACTAAAATGGAAGTCTCTGTCTGTATGTCTGTTTGTCTGTCCTTCAGTTTTCTCAGCAAGCGTTAATTCAGTCAACTTCACACTTAGCAGCGTGTTGGTACATTGTATAGGACTTAAGTCTGCAGTGTCTTGAGATCCATGGGACATATTTATTAGGAGTGCATTATGTACACACTGTGTAGTGTATTAGGAGGAGATACCTATTAACTGTTACACTGCCAACAGCATGCCTGGTACACACACACACAGAGACGGAGCAGTAGAGCACCAAACGCAGTGAAAGTGACACTTAACTGTTTGTGAATTCACATAAAATTGAACAATCTATTTGTTGAAACAACAGCGCCCTCATTTTAGTGTTGTCGATTGTTTTTCCAACTCAGATGAGACAGTGTTGAGTCATGTGTAACGGCAGCAACAGAAAGTTTTCCTTCACTCACCTCTGCAGCAGCTGCTCCTCCAGTCCATCAATCTGATCTGATCAGCTCTGACTATTCAAACCACAAACCAACAGAAGAATTAATTCTCCTCCCCCTGACTCAAACTCAACAAACTGCTGCTGAGGAAAAGGAGTCTCTGCCTATGTGTTTATGGACCCAAAAAAATCTCTGAATTCAGAGAGGGGACGCAGATTGATCACAAAAGGACACTGGACCCCCGTCGTCAGTCACCGCCAAACAAAGCATCTAATTCTGTGGGAAACACTGATTGTAGCAAACTCATACATTTTAAGCATTACTAACTTTCAGAATGACACTATGCAACCATGTCATGGAAAACGTATTGCTTAGGATCTTCGGAAGTGCAGTGTAAAGAGAAAGCTAAAAGCAGCAACACTGTAGGCCAGTCAGTTGACCCATTCTGAACAGTCATGTTTTGAACAGACACTGCTCAAGTAGAATCGAATCAGGAAGGGTAGGTGCAGTTGTGGTACTATGACGTCTTGAGGGTGGCCGTGCTAGCAGTAAACTGTGGCAATAGGCTGTTCATGTTACAAAGTAATCCACCAGGAATGTGACCTTGCAGGTATTTGCAACAACATTTGAGTGCAGTGCAACTATTTGGGTAGACATCTGTGGGGGTTTTTTCCCAGAGCCCCCTGCATTGCTCCCCCACACAGGGTTAAAGTCAGTCTGAACAGCACAGCATGACTCCACACTGATGGTGATTTCAAAGAGAGGTTTAACACTGCTAAATATTAACTGCTCCTCAATATAATATGACTCAGAGGTTGTCAGAAGGGCAGTAGCAAACAAAACATCAATGTAAGTCTTTAAGTGGGTTTCCCACATGACATTTTCCTTTTTCAGACTTCTCAGAAAAATATGACATATTAAAAGCCAGCAGAGGATAGAAGGTGACAGCATGATATTAGTCCATTTTAAAATCATTATCTGAAACTGAGTGAAAGGCTTCTGCAGGAAATATCACTCCTCCACTTTAGCTCAGGTTTTGAGACTGAGAGGAGGTTTTGTCGATAGTGTGTGTGTGTGTGTGTGTGTGTGTGTGTGTGTGTGTGTGTGTGTGTGTGTGTGTGATCTGCACCAAAAACCTCTCTGGTTCCTTGGCCACATTGTAACTTCCTAACAAAAACACAGCCTTGGTAGAGATTGTTTTATTTTTTTTGTTATTTATTGCGTGCAACATAAAACCATTATTTGAATCATATATTTTGCAATATCAGCTGAATAAGTAACACCATCTGCCTTTAATCCTATACAAACTGACACACCTGGCTCTGTGAGAGTCTGCCAGTGGAATACAGGAACAGTCCAGACTCAGTTCTAAAGTCAATGAGCAGCTCTGCTCTGTGTTGCTTTTATTTATGGCAGATGTTTCTTAGCACCCAGGTGTCTGTAGCCACCATGCGACTTGCACCCATGGCGTAAATAGCCAATTGGGCTATCTACACCCAGTATATTTCAATCAGGAGAGATTCGTTCTCTCATACACGTGCACGTAAGTAAGAGAAATGTGAAAAGTCTTTGGCAATTGTACCCCGTGGTGATGTCATCTATTTCAAGAGAGTGGTAAAGACATGGTAGATCAGGGAAAATTGTGAATGGATGAGCATACAGACAGTCTTCCTGTTTGAACTTACGCCGAACTTCATTACTGAGCATCCTAGGAACGTTGAAATATGATGTCAACACAAAAGGGTCTTTTCAGCTACTCTGATAAAGTTCGGATACACAGTGTGCACTCAGCAGCTTTACACATTCTAAAAAACGGAACATAATGACTTAACTCAGTCTTAAAATAGTAAGCCACGATTGACACATTCAGGACTCAAACTCCAGGCTCTTGTGTGAAAGTCATGTGCTTGACCAATTCATCCACCACATCTTACTCCCTTCATGAACAGTGTTTCTATTTATACTACGTCACCTGACTTTCTGGCAGTACATTTGATTTATTTCTTGTAAATTTGCTACTTAAATCTCAGAGAGTGCTTTGTAACATAGCTACCATTATGTTACCCATTGGTTTGTGGACTCCAGTTCTGAGCCTCAAATTTGGCACATCGGCTGCTGCAATCTGTTTTGTTTTTTAGTGAGAGGCTGGAGCTGTAAAGGAGTGAGGGGTGGATCTGACTGAGAAGCCGAGGACACCATCAACAGACAGCCTGTCACTCAACGTGGCCCGCCCTTAATTATGCGTAACTTTAAGCCTTAATAAAATGTAAACAGTTGAGTTATATAAAAATAAAATTGTCATGAATGGGAAAGACCAAAACTGTTTTTGGTACCAGGCTGTAAACATGTTTATTTCTGCTGTAAAGTTGGGCATTTTAACATGGGGTCAATGGGGATTGACCAGCACTTGGAGCAAGTCTCAAGGCCCTGTTCAAGGAACTGCAGTTTTTGGCACCCCCATGTTTGCTTCATTTTTCAGCCCTGGAGGTTGCCGCTTGGTAACAACCCCTACATGACCTCTTTGCCCTGATCCTAATTTCCTCCAATCTCACCGTGTCAATGTTGGTAATACTAGCAGATCACAGTACGCAGTGGGATCCATTATTACATGCCATAGGGATTGCTGTAACTAGTGGAATAGCTGCAGTGACTATTTTTACCCAGCTGCAAATAGATACTCCGTTTATGTATTCATTATCCAGCTTTTATTTATTCACACTCAGTCAACAGGTCAATCTATCAAAAGCAGATTGCCCTATCTCCCTTCATAGCTCATATTTTACATATGGGACATTATCATAAATAAATATATATACAAAGTCAATTAGGCTTCCTGTCTCTGACTCTGCATCCATCATGCATATCTGCATTTCTTTATTTCTATATCTCCACCTGAGTCATGCTCCTGTTTTCACTCACTTTCTCCCTATACATAATAAGGTGATGATGAGTTGAGGTTCTGCTTGCACACATGTAATTTCTGTGAAAAAAATTATTTACATCTTTACATCATAAAATAGCTGAAAATTGTATCTTAAGATTCATTTTTCACATGTTCACAGGTGATTTACGAGCTGTGAAATCATTTCCACACATAATTTCACAGGCTCAAACTCTTCAACATCTCTTTTTAACACCCGTATTGCGTACTTCATCTCCCACACACTTGTTGGGATTTTTAAAAAACACAATCGAAAAACACTTGACGTGAGAGTGGGCACACAGTCATGCACAGCCTTGACCATGCATGCAATCTGACAACATCTGCTGGCAAACTGCACTCACAACAACAGAAAACATAAGTATGCAGTTAAGTACTCAAACAGACAGCTATTTATTCTGTTTGTGTTGTCCTGTCTATAAAATGTATGATTATGCGTCAAGCTGTACAAAGGGGTGAATAAAGTTGGCAGAGGATGCAGTGTTACAACCAGTGGATTCAGCTTGTGGCATATTATGGGGGATGCATGTGTTTAAGGGATCACTAATAATTTTGGTAAACATTGACTCACTGTATGAGCTGATTTCCCTTCTAAGGATCGTCAGTCTTGGAGCTGTGTTTTGAATGTTGTCTTACAGAAATGTGATCACTCATAGCCCCACATGCATATATGTTGAGTGACCCTTTGGTAAAAGAGTAAACATGCCTTCTCTCCAATAAACCAAACTAAATATGGCCACCCTCTTTTTTTTCTTGCAGTGAGCTTCACAATTTCTTGATTTCCCTTCTGATCCACCTCCTATTTCTGACGTTAGGGGATGCTTCAACCTTTAAACAGAAATGTACTTTAGGAGACCAGCATACAATTATTAAGAGATCTAAAGTGTTTTTAAATGGGAGCCAGAACAAGACACAATGTTTCTGTTTAGAATTGCAAACTCTGCGTGAAGCTGCCCATTTCTTTGTCCAAATAAGATGAGCCATTCTGTGTAAACGTCTCAGGGTTTAAACCAAGATGGCAAATCCAGTCTTGAATAGACAACACGTACTGACATGAGCAGACTAAGCAGAGAATGATCTGTCTCAACATCCATTAGCGCTAACATAAGCATGCAGTGAGCAACTGGTTCGGGCTGCCTGGCTCTCTGGGTAAACTTAATACTTAGGGTATTTTCAAGCCTAGTGATGTCATCAAAAGCCTTCAACCTCAAATACATTTTTTTAATTGGACCTTCAAGTTGGTCAGGATAACGAGATCACACAAAAATCCATCTTGTCTAGGCCCCCAGGAAGTTGACATAGTGGCGAAACGGTGTAACTACAACTTCTGGGTCCGTTGGGTGACGTCATTGGGCCCATTAAGCCTTTTCCCATACTTATGTAAAAGAGACTCAGTAGATAAATGTTTTTAAATGTCGCAATCCCTACAAAATGACTTGTTTCACTATTGGGATTTGATCCATTCAGTCCAACAACGTTTCAAAAGTCTAGAAGACCCAAACGATTAAATCATTTTATTCCCATTCCATTTAGCATAGCGCTAAACAGGAAGTTAGCACTTCATCCAGCGGAAGTCTTCAGTGCAACTGCTCTGTGTGACGTGAACGATACGGCTAATTTTACACCTGGAAGCTGAACTTTTTTTAGCTTCATGCACCACTGAGCAACTTTGAAAGCAATGAATGGGCCCCCCCCTCCAATGCTGTATCCAGTTCTCTTTATACATCCATTGTCTTGTCATGCTTCAAATAATGTGTTTGTAACCAATCGGCATCTTGTGAGACACTACTGACAGCTACAAGTGTGGTTTCGGTGTGCTTGACCACACCTTAGAGGTGACTGTTGATTAAAACCTCTTGTACTCCACCCCCATTTTGTAGCAAAAATGCCTAAAATTACATACTCAAATTAAAATGACTGTAGCTTCTGAACTGCTCTGACTACATGCATGCATGAGGTCTTGTGACTACATGCATGCATGAGGTCTTGCCAGAAAGAAAACTCCTTGAAGTTTCTTGTGAAAGTGTCAAAAACACTCTAGGTGATACAGAGACAGAGTAATGGGCCTCTGAAGTCAGTAAAAAATTGAAGATTTTGCCTCAAATAAAATAGAAAATGTTTTTCAGGATGAATAACTGTCTGTGGCTTCATCTGAGCAGGTAAATGACACTGTGGGGCTGTAGGCACCCCATCAATGAACATTTGTTTCAAATTTGAAGAAGATTGCACAAAGTATGACCATTCTACAGTGTTTTTTCCATGAAAAGATCCAGGCGGAGCTCCAAATGACAAGTTGGTCACTCAGCTTCAAAAGTGAGCTTCAGTGATCAAACAGCACTCAGCCAGCTTCAAACATTGTACCTTATTGAAATCAGGCGTGATTGTGATAGCTGATGTTGTTTATGGCACAGAAACACCATAAAATATCACCAAATAAAGCCATATGAAACGTGAAAGTTATGATCCCACTTTCTAGACGGTATATCTCAGCCAAAAATAGTGGTAGGAGTGGAACTCTTACCTTTTATAAACCAGCTAAGTCCCCGCTAACGGCTCTACATAAGATCGCGAGTGATCATTTAACTTTTCTCGTCGAAAAATGGCATGACATGACTTGTCACCACTCATCGCGATTTTGGACTATGTGTGTTTAGGATGTTCTGGTGTGAAATATATAGTAAATGAAAGAAAAACGATGTTATTTTTGAAAAGCCGAGAACTTCCTGAATCCGGCAGTACCAAACATCACATGGTTTGATGACGTAGTGCGCCTGGGAGATACCATTTAACAGAGGAGGGGGGGAGCGAGGACGTCGGCGTTAGAGGGGTTAAAATCAACAATGGTGACTCCTAAAAAGGTTAGCGTATGCTGCAATAGCATCAGTTATATCAGAACTGTGGAGTATTTCATCACTGGAAGAAGAGCACAGAACAACAGTAAAGGCTTTTCTCAATGAAAAAGACGTTTTTGCTCTTTTCGGGACTGGCCTGTGATAGACGTCGATAGGCAGATGGTTCATCCAATTATCTGCTAAGTATATTTTGAAAGTGCCCACCCTTTCCCAAACAGTTTCCAATGAAAGTCTCTCAGATGGTCCTGTGTACCAAACCATCTGCTACATGAGGTTATCAAATTGGACCATTTAAATTAAACTGTGTACATCTGGGATTTCACTGCACCCTACAGCAGCCAGCAGTAACCCTGTTACTATTCTGCAGTTTTTGCTGTGTAATGATTCCCACAGAGAAACAACAAATAAAACATACTGTTTTATAGAGTCACCATCTCTAACCTGTTTTATTCTAAAACTGCATTACACCGTAAAAGAGGACATCAACTCCGTATCGCAGTACCAACAACACTGACACTCCAAACCCTCAAGTTGTTTTCTCTTTAGTGTGCAATCAAAGTAGACTATCTGTGGTAATAACATTAGTCATAGCACTTAATGCTTGGAAGGATACTAGCTCTGGATGTCAGTAGGAGAGACAGAAAAGGTAAAAGAAAAGGGTGGAAATGTAATTTTACACTCTCCTCCTAACCGCCTCATTTTTGTTTCCCTGTCTTACCGCCGCCTGTCAAGTCTGTCTTCCTTTCTTATTAACTGGAATCAAATGTATAAATACATAATGGTTAAAAAGCATACAAAATACCCACACACACATTTACTGTGTGGCCACACAGAGAGACAGTGTTACAATAGAAAAGTGGGTGGATATTTGAAAAGCGACCAGCACAGTACTGAATGTCTTGGTCACAGCACAAAGGCCAGTTTAAGATAGAGCTGAAACTTATGCATATGACGTTTCTTCAAAGAATAACATTAGTTTAACCAGTACAGTGTATAACCGCCACGGCTTTATGTCACACATCAGGCTGATCTACTCTGTACTCTGTTTGATCAGTTGGATGATGAAAAGGAAATTGTTAGTGGACTCCATTTAATAGTTTAGTGAATTTTACATGCACACACACACATTCATAGACGCTGCACATCTTCAGGTTTAATCTAACCTTAGCTACATGAGGTGAACTAGTAATCACTAACATCTCTTTGTGCACACTGCCCCTGTCTCGACTCTGCTGTGACTTCTTTTAGTCGGTGACTCATAAACATCCCCGGAAACCTCAGTGCTCATTAAACCAGCAGTGGGACCAGAATTTTTTTTTTCTCCTCTACGACTGATTTGTACAACTTCAAGGAAAAAGCAGAGGAAAGAAGCAACACACCCAGACAGAGTGAGCTGCCACCCGGAGCAACCACAGTGCTCTGCAGCGCTGGTCCCATGCCAACCAGCCCTGAGCTGTTTACATCTACAAAACTTCCACAAAGAAAGACCCCGCATTGGGATGCCTCATCAAAAGCTGTTAGAATATTAAACTAACATATTAAATCTGAGCTGTGCAGATCAGAGAGGACTAGCAGAGCAGATATTCTTCCGTAGAGACAATGTTTGGATATTATTGCAGCACTAATTGATACTTTAATATTAATGCTGGGTCAGCTGACTATATGTAATGTGAAAGAGGTCACTTGCAGACACACCCATAGAGAATATATCACCCGACTCTGCAGTTCCCCTCAAGTTGAAAGAGCACTGTGGCATATTTTTAGGGACCTCGGCCTTGGTGCGTTTATTATTAGGGACCTCGGCTGAAGGGCGAGGACCCTATTGTTTATGGTGCGTTTATTATTTTCTTTCTTTCTTTCTGTCTTTCTTTCTTTCTTTCTTTCTTTCTTTCTTCCGCCGCCTCTTTGAGGTTGAATTTGACCCCCTAAACATGCTCACATCCTTACCAAAATTGGCACGCATGTCAGGACTGGCGAAAAATTTGATAAAATGAAAGAACTTACCCCAAAAGTGCCAAAATGGGCTCTCTAGCGCCACCTAGGCACACTAAAATGGCCGCTGCGGCCCGTAGGAATGTCGTAGAAAGATCAAACCAAAACTGGCTTGTTCGTCTCATCGAGACCTACAAATCACGCGCTGACACCCTTGACCTAAACCCAACAGGAAGTGAGCTAGTGCCTCTTAAAATAACATGAGCAAATGTGGAGAAATTGTCAGCTGTGAGCTAGAGTGGAGAGGGGTCTAAAATCGTCTTAAACTTTTGTCTTTAACTGTCTACGTGAGCTGGAGGCCGTAACGGCCGGAGTCCGCGGTCACGCCCATCGCTGCTTGCAGCTTTAATTGTTTTTTTGGTCCGCCACTTTAGTGTTTTGATTCACTCTCACTGCTCTCCATACACCGAAAACAAACCAGACAACGGCGAAGTGTGATTCATCACAATAACTACATTTTTCTACAGCGGAGAGGCATGTTTATGTGTTTCAGATGGGAAGAAATTGTTTGTTACATAGGTCAACATGTCACAAGTTCTGACATGTTCTAATTGGCTGCAGGTATTATCTGGCTGCAATTCCCCACTAAAGGTAAAAACTATCCCACACATTTAGTTTGGTCGCACTGCCAACTACAGTACAGTGAATGAACATTCATTTCCTTGTTAATAATAATAATACATTTTATTTAAAAGCGCCTTTCTCAACACTCAAGGACACTTACAGAGCATTAAAAACACAATTAAAATCACAATTAAAATAAATAAAAACAACAGACAAGAGTGACACAAAGTAAAAATGGATGTGGGCAATTAAAGGGAATATGCAATTTGGAACAGATGGGTTTTGAGTTGTGATTTGAAATGGGGTAGAGAGTCCATGTTTCTGAGGTCCGGGGGGAGAGAGTTCCAGAGTTTGGGAGCAGAGCGACTTTGACTAAGTGAGGACATCAAATCCATATGAAAATCATCTGGCACTTTTTTGCCCCTCAACAAAAATCTGGGCATTTTTCTGATAGAATCTGTCAAAGTCTGAGTCATAGATGTAAATAGCTGTAGGAAACCGTTAGGCAGCAGCCTGGCAGTGCCATTGAAGGACTTACACAAGTCAGTTTACCGTCACTGTGCAAGTGTGTGTACGTGTAAGGTCTCTGTGAGTGTGAATTGCTGCCTGGACATTATATGTATGTGCTTTGACCTTAATATTTGCAGTTACAGTGGCCACTATGTGCTCAATCATAATCATGGGTCATTACCTCAATTATGATGGTCGACTCACCATGGGGGAGCAAGACACACACATACACACAAATACACTAGGTGTAATCGGTACTATGAGACCCCTCCCTCTCGCCGTCTCTAACGGCGAAGGACAAGTGTTTTGCATCTGAGCCACCTGGACAATCTGGTGCGAGATGGTTCTCATACCCCAGCTCCTAGTTACACATCTTATTTGATCAAAATGCTATTTCTGAGGAGATGGTAAAGGTTTTGTAGTTGTTGTTGTTGTTGTTGTTGTTGTTGTTTTATAATAATGTGTATTTTACAATATCTACAAATAAGCCTGTTTCCTTTCTGAAAGAAAAATAAGAGTTTAAGATTTCACCTTGCATAACAATATGAGAATTTCTGAATTTATTGAGGATAAATTATGTATTGTAATAGCATCTCCCTGGGATGAAAATGAAGTGAAGAGTGAATTTAGGAGTTAGGCATTTCGTTGAAACATGCAGTACACATACACACAAACACACACACACTTTTTTTTAACAGAAAACAAATACACGTCTCTTGTATTGATGATAATGTATTTTGAGGATCACAAGGGTTGTAGATTTTGTCAACACATAAAAGACCACGTAGTCCCACATAGAAATCATCAAGAGTTGTTGAGAATGTTGTTGTCCACTGTTCACTAAACCCCTTCCCCCAATAGTCTAATCATACATCAGACCTGTGAAGGTTTTTTTTTTTTTTTTTTGTTTATTCCCCAAGCTAAAGCATTGAAATGTTTCAGTAGTTAGTTCAGTAGGAAGAGAGATACTCAACACTTAAAGACTTTGGAAGGCCTTTGTTGAGCCTTTCCAAAACCAAAAACAAGGAATGGATTAAACAGTGTTTATCTGCTATAATGTAAGCTAAGCAGTAAATGTTAACATATCTTGTTAACTAGCTTACTCCTTACAGTAGTAACCTATAGTAGCATTGCTTCCAAGCCCAAGAGTTAGCATACCATTAGCTTTATTATCTTTATTTAATTTGGAGAAATTCACACCCCAGCAAACCCAAACAACACTGACATTAACCAAGATAGTCTTACTTTTTTCGATTAGTCCTCATTCTACAAGATTTTTCTATTGTTGCATGAAATGTGAAAGTATGAACAAGTCTGTAAGCTAAGCAGCAGCATGTTAGAACAAAATAACAGTGTTTTTTTCATAGCAGGAGGGGTGATGAGGGGGGATGCCATCACCTCTTGTTAGCAAAATGACCAAAATGCATCCCCCTTGTTAACCTGCCATCTCTCTCCATCCCCCACAAAGTCACTAACAGGCAAACCTTGGTCCAGACCCAGGTCCAGACACTGTCCTAACCGGACCCGGACCTGTAACCAATAAATTATTGAGATTTATTACATTTTGACAAAGCACTTCTGTTTTAAACATCCCAGCATTTCTAGTCTTTACAGCAACAACTTAGCAGCTCAGGAAACCCACAGACTGATTGCATACATTGTAAATTGTCTCAAATGTTGCTACTCGGTCAATCAAATCTGTGCATTTTGATAAGAATTGCAACTCGAATCCCTGTGTAGGATAAACGCACAAAGAGGGGAGATGAGAGGGGAGAGACAACAGCCAGAGAAATAAGTGAGTCAAGAGAAAAGTAATTTTGCATGGCTGTGCTAAAAAGAGAAAAGAAGATAGGGAAAAAGCATCTAAGCAAGAATAGACAGACTCTTACATGTTCATTCCTCCCACAGGCAGTTCAAAACCAGTATGTCTGTATCAATGGGCGATTTGAGGGGGCATGCCATTCCCGTTTTTGACAAACTGAGCGAAATGCATGCCCTGACATCTCACCTCTCCACCCCCTATAGAAGCAAAAAGAGTGGAGTGGCCAAGAAGTTAGTTGTCTGACTCACTGATCCTCTATCTGACTGAGGTCTGTGCAAGATAGAATCTATAGCCTCGATCACGGCTCTGAAATATCCGTTGCCTAGCTGTGTATTGGGTCCTTGATGACAGCTTCTCATTTATTGCCAGTGACCACTGTCCCTGTCAGATTGTGCTCCCTGACCCCCTTCCCCCACCTTCCATCTGCTACTTGCTTCTTCCACAGACCACCATGGACAGCGCCATGGATTTACTGCAATTTAAAAAAGTTACTAAGAATTTTCAGTGGTACCTGCATATGTGACATGTAAGAACAAAGAGTTTAACAAGGTTGTCAGTTGATTGTTAATGTGTAACTGTTTTTTTGTGTCACCAACAGGCTCTACGGCGAGCTGACAAACTGCACGTTCCTGGTGGCGCGGAAGATGGAGTGCTTCTGGCCCAACAGGCTGGTGGATGAGTTCTTCATCCGAGTCCACAAGCACTACTTCCATGACTGCTCGCTGTCTGGTCGGCTTCTCAAGGACCCACCCAATCGCATCTTGGGTCCCTTCATTGTAGTACCCATCCTGGTCACCCTCCTCATGACGGCTCTGGTGGTGTGGCGGAGCAAACGCAGCGAGGGGATTGTGTAGTGAAGGGAAGGAGGGGGGGGGCAGGGTCACAAAAAAAAGACAATAGGTACTTTTTGTCCCTAAGGTTGTGTCGTATTTACCCTCAGTGACCAAAGGATCTCTTTTTCTGAGTGTTAGTGTTTGGGGGAAATGGTTTCAGTAGGACCAGAATCACTTTATTATGGACCAGGAAGAGGAGCTGGACAAGATAAATGTAAAACCAGACCCTATTTCAGTGATGTTTGAATGCACTGACACCAATATGAATCCTTTGCAGCTCCCATCTATCTTTACACCAATAGTCTGACGTGGATTGAAATCATTCAGTTTGGTTTACAGGGAAAAGTGGAGCTGAACTGCACACCTTAGTCTGATGTGGACTGGGAAAGTGGCTGGTGGGAAAAAATGTAAATATATATTTAAAAAAAAAACATTGAGAGAAACTGCTTGAAACAATTTTGGATGTGTTGATGATGCCGCAACTTATACAAGAGTTCAGCAACTATTTTTGGAGACCATGAAAATAACTGTTACCTACTATACAGCAGCAAAGGAATCAAACGCAGTGCTAAGCTTCCCCGGGAGACTTGATTCACACTTTTGCTAGGCTACAAAAGGACAGTTACTGCAACCTCTGTTAGGGAACCCAGGTATATCAGATTTTATGTGTATATTCATATACTGTAAATCTGTTCTTGGATTGTCAAAATGTCTTTGTGACACAACCAAGACAGCAAACCATAGTACACTAAATGAATTTCTCTCAGATGCAGATTTTGTGTTTCCATGTCATGCAAAGGTACCTGATTTTAACAGATGTGCATTATATTCAAAATATATACATTCAATCATGCAGAAGGCTTCATTGTCAAGCTATAGTGGGAGTGGAATCTGTCTTCTCTCCTCTGTTCACATCAGACACCCTGGCCACAATCTCTCCTCTGAGTGGGAAATGAGGGGATGTTTCTATAGCATAATGCACACTGAACCAGCTGGAAAAAATGCAGGAGATGGTGTCACATACTAGACTGGCAGATGTGCAGTACAGGTGAGAGATGGCACAAAAGAGGACAGTCACAATACAGGGGTCAAGGCCCCAATTTGGACAGGCTGTGATGCTGTCTTGTTCTGCACCTTCCATCCTCCATCACCAAGGAAACTAAAATGAAGAAATGCCAGTGGACACACAGGTGGAAGTGGATGAGAGTTAAGACTTTGAAGGCCAACGTACACAGGCAGAAGATTTGAGACGGCATACAGTAAATTAACCAAAAATTCTCTCATTCTGTCTGATTTTCCTGCCTCAAACACCTCCGTTATTCATGGTGTTTACCTTATTTACGGACACTATCCTAGCAATTACCACATTGATTGCATCCAATTTAAGCAGTTATGTGAAATGTTGAAAGAATGAAAGGAAAAATCAAAGAGTAGAAAATTCATAGTGGTGAAATCACAAGTCTAACTACAGAAGGAACATAAAGCAATGGATTAGCCAACGCACATCTCTGCTGAGCATTGCCTAAAGCACAGTTTGTGTATCGTGGACCTTAGGTTTCTATTGATTTATGATGTCCCAGTGTGGTAGATTGTGCTGTGTGTACTGCTTTCTCATTGATATTTTTGAATGCTTTCTTTCCTTTATAGATTCATTGACCTGTAACCTGCCTGTTAGCACAACACACTTGAAAGCACACCCACACTTCCCCAACATGATCTTACTTTGTACTTTGTGCCAAAAGCTCTTGGAAAACAGAGAGCAATGTTTGCTACGAAATGTCTAATTTTCTGTTGGAGTGACTTCTAATGATTGAATTTTAAAGTCTGTGATCACGAAGAAAAGTTGAATAAAACATCTAATTAATGTGTCTGATACACAGGGGATTGGCACTTATGTTTTTCATAAGTTAGAGAGATAGTGCAAAAGGCTTTTGATTACCATGTGTTAGATATGAATGATGAATCCTGCATTGATATACGCATGACTTAGTGCACAACACTGAGTCATAATGAATGCACTGGGTTCAAGCCCCCGTGTCATTTGCTGAAGTGTGAAAAACATGAGAGAGGATGAACTATATTTAGTAAAGTCTAAACAAAACAGAGGCCTCCTGTTTGAATGTCACAAAGCTTCATGTCCTGAGGAATTATCGGTATAATAGGATTTAGGTCTTATCGCTTTCCCCCTTCCACATGGATGCACTGGGGAATAGCAGTGTTGCCTGGGCAGAGGACAAGCAAATGAAGGTGATACAGTATTATATCTTGCACTACATTTTGCTTTTGTTTTGGCCCTCTCAGGGGGCAGGTCAGCATAAATCACAAATCAGGAGTACACGTAGCTCAGAAGTGAATTAGAGCACACAGCTTATTCTTAATTGCTTCTCATTAGATCAAAGGACTAACTTGTTCTCTCAAGGTTAAAGTCTTCAAGTCTTTTGGGGCAAATCCAGGTGAAGTCTCAAACTATTTGAGACAATTCCAAGTCAAGTGTCATGTCATAGTTCAAGTCAAGTCTCAAGTCAATCAAGACAAGTCTGAATCAGTTGTCAAGTCATTCATGAAGTATCAAGTAATTTAAGACAAGTATGGGAAAAGCCTCATTCAAATGTTAAGTCAATCAAGACAAGTATAAGGCTATGTTTAGATTACAAGCAAATGTGGCCCAAATCTCATATTTTTTTGTTCTCATGAGACACCGATCTGATTTTTTCAGAGTAGTGTGGACACAGAAATCAGAATTTTTCCAATCAGATCTGGGCCACGATCGTATGTGGTCCTATATCCAATACATCCGATCACTGGCCAAGCGACTGCTGGGAGAATGCCCATATCGGAATTCATGTGTGTTTTTTCCCCACACGTGGTTTTTCCACATCATACTTCACTGTGATCAGTGAAGCAGATCACTCACTATACAGTGTCAAAGCGGTCCGTTGAA
Organism: Epinephelus moara; assembly: GCF_006386435.1. Lineage (NCBI taxonomy): Eukaryota > Metazoa > Chordata > Actinopteri > Perciformes > Serranidae > Epinephelus > Epinephelus moara. The sequence continues at coordinate 30,905,226 of NC_065512.1, forward strand.
TCTACAGAAGTCTGCTGTAGCCATACTGCTGCTGCAGTAAGCTGCCCCTGTCGCCAGCCTATATAGCCCAACTACCAGGTTCCTTCTGATAGGGACAGCTTGCTTATATGCTGTGACGGAGTTGTTGTGAGGCGCTGAAAGAGATATTGGAATGTAGCCCCGGACATCAAGGTTTGGAAGAAAAGTTCCTCCGTGACACCCTCCACACTGCGGCCCCACCACTCCTGACTCCCCTCCTGGCTACATCCATCTCTCTCTCTCTCTACAGAACTACCAGCAAAAGCTGCTAATAGAGCTAATCGACTGAGAGCCCATTTGTACAACCTGTTATCACCAAAACAAATGCCCATTGCTTTGAAGGGCCATTTCTGCTGAAAATAAGCTACACACTCTCCTAAACAGAAGTACTTGGCTAATTATTATGCAAAATGACATCATCGGACCTTCATATTATGACTACTGTGTGAACAGTCTGGGCAGAAAGATTGGATCTGGGGAAATAATCAGTAGGCCTGTAATGTCGACATAGCGTGAGCCAAGTGCAAGTCACAGGTACTTCGAGACAAGTTCAAGTCTCAAGTCATTTAAGAGAAGCGTAAGTTTTGTCATTTGAGACAAGTGCAAGTCTCCAGAAATTTGAGACAAGCTTAAGTAAAGTCTCAGGTCATTTTACATGAGTCAGGTGAGTTTTAAGAAATTCGAAACAAGTCTAATTCAAGTGTCACCTCAAGCCAAGTCCAAGTGTCAAGTCAGTCTTTCAAACCAAGTTTTAAATAGAGTCTAAAGTTCATGAGGGTAAGTCTAAATCCAATAATCAATCCAGTCTTTTGTCACATGGCTGATGAGTCCTTCCAGTGCACAGACCTAATAATTAAATATTCAAGGTGTGTGGTTATGCAAGGTCTGCCCTGTTAATTATTTATTGTTCTGGGGTTTTACCAGTTAAGTCTTGAATGTTTTTGCTTTCATGTAAGTCTCAGTCTTAACTTTGCAGGTCTGTCATAGCACTGGACACATCAGGGTTAGGGGGACTCTCATCAATCAGCCAATTTGTACCGGTAACTGAAAGAAAAGTATGTAACCCTAGACAGCCTGCCACATGAAAATTTAATGAGAGTGCTTACTCCCCCTCCAGAGCCAGTCATGCGCTTAAAAGACAAGTTGCCATGACAGTTTTGATCTGAAAAAGAAGTCCTTGCACTATTAAATAATAATAAAAAAAAAAAGCTGTGTGCACACTTCTCCCTCTAGGTTCACTCCAGACTCGAGTCAAAGCCCAGAAAGGTACCAAGTAGCTAAAGTGTTTTGTTAACAACAATACTCTTGTCCTCCTATCATTATTGGATGTGTAGGGTCTTTGAAACACCAAGAAAATACATCAAAACTTTGCACTTAACAAGCAACTTCCTGTTCAAGGCTCCACCAGTGAATAATTTGTCACCCTTCCCAATTTGGCATTTTCAACACTTTTGTTTATTCATTCCACAGTTCCTCTATTTATTGTTGCCAAGGATAAAGAATATGCCCCAATTTTGTCAATTGTCATCTGCGCTATACTTCCTCACTAAGTGCCTTAATGCTGTGACACATATTGTTTGGCCAAATTCCTCTCTATATAGCAGCGTCCCTCCACTTGTGGTAACATTGAAAGAGAGTTGAGAGTGACACTTTGATGTTAATTGGTAAGCTAAATCCCCAAAGCTGTCCCACAATGCTTTTGATGTTGTGGTTTAGGCTTTAGGCACATAATGCATTCTGAGATCGACATGGGTTTTTGTAAAAAAAAAAAAAAAATTATAAAATACATTCATTCTGAATTTGATGCCTGCAACACATTCCAGAAAAGTTGGGACAGGGATGACAAAGAACTGTGAAAGTTGTGAAATGCTCAAAAAACACTTGGAATATTCCACAGGAAAACAGGTTAACTGGTAATAGATTAAGGTCTCATTATTGGGTATGACAGGGGCATCCTCGAAAGGCTCAGTTGTTTACATGCAAGGGTGGTCACTTTGTAAAAAAGACGCATGGGGAAACAATCCAACGGTTTAAGAACAACATTTCTTAAAGCTCAGTTGAAAGGAATTCTGGATTTCACCATCAACAATCCATAATATCCTTAAAAGAAATCTCTGTGTGTAACAGGCAAAACTGAATCTAAGACCCTGCATCTACAAATGCATGTTAAGACTCTACCATGCAAAGTGAAAATCATACATCAACAACATTCAGAAATGCCACAACTTCTCTGGGCCCGAGCTCATCTGAGATAGACTGACACAAAGTGGAAAAGTGTGCTGTGGTCTGATGAGTCCGCATTTGAAATTGTTTTTGGACATCATGGACGTCCTGTCCTCCAGACTAAAGAGGAAAAGGACCATCCAGATTGTTACCAGTGCAAAAGCCATCTGTGATGATATGGGGGTGTGTTAGTGCCCATGGCATCATGGGTAACTTGGACATCAGTGAAGGCAACATGAATGCTGAAAGGCAGATGCAGGTTTTGGAGCAACATATGCTGCCATCCAGGCATCTTTTTTCAGTCCCTTTTAATTCCAACAAGACAGTACCAAGCATCATTGTGCCTTTGTTAACTGTGCATAGTTAAGCAGGTAGAAGATGAACTGATCTCGGAAAGGCATGAAGTTAAAGATGAAACATGCGTTTAGACATTTTAAGCACGATAAGTGTATTATTTTTGTTTTGTACAATTTTAGAGTGAAAAAAGGAAAGGAGCACCATGCAAAGGTTTGGGTACCCTGAGACATTTGAGCTCTTAGACAACTTTTACCAGGGTCTCAGACCATAATTAGCTTGTTAGGGCTTTGGCTTGTCAAAGTCATCACTAGGAAAGGCCAGGTGATGCAAATTTCAAAGCTTTATAAATATTCTGACACCTGAAACTTTGTCCCAACAATCAGCAGCCATGGGCTCCTCTAAACAGCTGCCTAGCACTCTGAAAACTAAAATAACTGATGTCCACAAAGCAGGAGAAGGCTATAAGAAGATAGCAAAGTGTTTTTAGGTAGCAGTTTCCTCAGTTTGTGATATTATTAAGAAATGGCAGTTAACAGGAACTGTGGAGGGCTAGTTCAGGTTTGAAAGACCAAGAAAACTTTCCAAGAGAGCAGCTTGTAGGATTGTTAGAAAGGCAAATCACTCACAACCACTCTGGAGTGGTGGTGCACTGTTCTACTGTGCAGTGACACCTGTATCCTGTGTCCTCACCACAAATTTCAGGGTCAGAAGTTAGACCTCATAGACCTCAAAAGAGCAGCGCACGCAAGACATCCCAAGAATCTCACAGAACTAGAAGATGTTTGAAATGAAGAATGGGTGAAAATCCCCCAAACAAGAAGGGAAAGACTCTTAGCTGAGTTACAAAAAGTGCTACTAAGTACTAACCATGCAGGGTGCCCAAACTTTTGCTTCAGGCCCTTTTCCTTTTCTGTTATTTTGAAACTGTAAAATATTAAAATAAAAAGTAATCTTGCGTAAGACATTGAAGAAATGTGTCATGTTTAACTTCATGCCTTTTGCAAATCAGTTCATCTTCTACTAACTTAACTTAACTACTACTTAACTACTTACAGTAAACTACATTTTGACCAGGGGTGCCCAAACATTTGCATGCCACTGTAGTAAGCAAGAATGGGAAAGAATGTCACTTTCAAAACTTAAACAGTTAGTGCCCTCAGTTCCAAACGCTTAGTGAGTGTTAAAAGAAAAGGTGATGTAACACAGTGGTAAACATGCACCTGCCCCAACTACAACTCCTACTAACAAATAGCAAACAGTCTGAACGTTAAGATGAACTGTATTCAATTGAATATAAATCGAAAATAATTTGTCAGTCACTGCATTCTCGTCATTTCAGTTTTACACATTGTCCCAACTTTTTGGGAATCAGGGTTGTAAAAATAACTGCAAATTAATTCTCAGCCATAATGTACATGTCACTTCACGGCCTTGGGTGCTGACATTTCTTGACTGTCACTTTTTTTTCATTAGCACAAATGATAGGTTAATAACAAGTACATGATGTGATGCCAAAATCCATGCTATCATAATACAAATGTAATGTGGTTAAGGATGTTTGCCGTCAGCCTTACACCTACGCTAACTCATTTTTTAAAGATTGGACTTTCCCCAGTGAATTATTCATGGAGGAGAAAGGCAACCTGAGGAGATACGGATGCTGAAGCCACACTTGAGTGCAAGGGCAGTAAATATTGTGACAGCAGCAATGAACCACCAAAATGTTAATTATTATATAATAATCAAGGACAGTGAGTGGGTTGAGGTCAGAGAGATCAGGCTCAAAGATGCAAAAAGTATTTTGCCTATTTTGTTGATCTCATACAGTTTTAGTACTGTACTAGTCCATACCCATTGGTAGTTTTGTCACCTTCTACCTATGCCAATCCTCAATTCCTATGTGCAGTTTCACATAGATTGACCACGTCAGTGAGTAGAAAAATGTGGGACAGACAGAATGACTGACTGACAGAATGACACACTGACAGTTTCCGTGATTATGCATACCATACCATGACTTAGTCATACCAACAATCAAAAAAATCCAAACATCCGGCCACAGGGGGAGCCACAGCGATCAGTCATATTTTAGCCATTTTTAAACATTTTTCTGTTGTTATAGCGCCACCCAGTTGCCAATTAGAGTTAAATTTCTCCAGTCACCTTGAGGCGTCCTGTTCTACATATCTACCAAGTTTAGTAAAAATGGATACGGCAGTCAGGCCTAGATAAGAAATTAGCTCTCTAGCGCCCCCATTTTGTTTGATGGGGTCAATAATGGAGGGGTCCCCTCAGATTATGTGTGGTCATATGCCTACAAAGTTGCGTGGTGATGGGTGAAACCCTTGAGATGTTATACACCTTTATGTGATGAGCCACGCCCTCCGCAATATTCATTGCCTTATAGAAGCTCAGTTTTAATAAGTTTTCCAACTTTTGCCAAGAGGGAACTTTAGATATCGGTCCCTAGATTATGTTCACCCAGTTTCATGCAGATTGGTCAAATTTCCTAGGAAGAGATCGATTTTAAGTGTTTTTCAAAAAATTCAAAATGGCAGAAAATCTATATAACCGGAAGTTATGGGTTCCCGAGGCAAATTTGTTCCTCATGAGGAGAGGCATCTCTGTGCAAAGTTTCATGTCTCTACAACATATGGGGCATGAGATATGCCCATTCAAAGTTTGCAATTTCAATCGGTTGCTATAGCGCCCCCCTTTGGCCAATTGATGTAATATGGCTTCATTCACATCCTCCCATGACCCTCTACCACTGTGCCAAATTTCACATGGATTGACCAAGTCATTGAGGAGAAAAACATGGAACAGACACACAGACACACCCACAGACAGAGTTTCGTCATTATATAGTAAGATGATATGGTTATTTCAGATTGTGGAACAACAGTGAAACAAGTCATATCACTAACTTGCACTATTTTTTGTTTGTGAAGCTACAGAGATTGTATTATAAAAAGTCATATAATATATATTATGGGTTAGTGTCGCAACTGTACACAACAATACTGACTAAAGAAACACTGAAACCAACAGTACAGAATAAAAAGAAATATGCAAAACACTTACGTGAATGAAAAGAAATTTTTAAGAAATTATTTATTCACTTTAAACAGCATATAACCATCAGACTCAGTTCTTACAGTGCCAAAGTATACATAACTGTTCTTCCAGAAACATCATGACCCCGTTCATGTTTCTAAACTCCTCTGAAAAGGTGATGTATAGTAATCCTTATCAGGGAAGCTGTGTTATTACCTGCACACCTTTAGCTGCCTTTTTAAAGGATTTTTATGTGACCATTTCCAGCATTCACAACAGAAGGGGGTAACATTCTACATTTTCCAATTATTTTATCTTTATTTTTTACAGTAGCATTCATTTGTAGTCAAAGAATGCTTGAGAGAAATCTGACATTGCCATATTCGGTTTCCATGTTTTTCACGGCACTTAGAGTTTTATCACACAGAGAGACACACAACTTATCAACCCTGTCTATCTGGGTCACTTGCACTGAAACTTTGTAAGATCAAAACTAGAGCAATGTCTTAATGGCTACATTTACTCTCCAGTCTACATAAAATGTGTGCACAAAAATGAGGTAATATAACCAACTGTTACATGCACGCAGACAGAATCTTTAAACACTTTGCCAGGGGCTGCACTATTTAAAGTAATGGGCAAGGCAAGGCAAGGCAGCTTTATTTGTATAGCACATTTCATACACAAGGTTACTCAATGCGCTGTACCAGTGCAGCATTAAAAGCAGTAAAAAAGTGCAGAAAAACAAAAAGACAGCTTACTAAAATACAGCATAAAACAACAATTTACTTTAGAATGACTAAAAGAGCATGCATTGCAAATGAAAGATAAAAATGTAAAGGTGCTTTAAAAGAGCTTGATCATGAGCATGAGAGGAGTGTTTTTGACCTTGATTTAAAAACACTCACATTTGAGGCTGACTTTAGTTCTATTGGTAGCTTATTCCATTTGTGTGCAGCATAACAGCTAAATGCTGCTTCACTGTGTTTGGTTTGAACTCTGGGCTCCACTATCTGACCTGAGTCCGTAGATCTCAGAGCCCTACTGGGTTTATATTCCATTAACATTTCCTTAATGTATTCTGGACCTAAACCATTAAGTGATTTGTAGACCAGTAGTGGAACTTTGAATTCTATTCTATAGCTGACTGGGAGCCAGTGTAAAGACTTCCGAACTCGAGAAATATCCGATCTCTTCATTCTGGTCAAAACCAGAGCTGCAGCGTTCTGAATGAGCTGCAGCTGTTTAATGCTATTTTTGGGGGAGTCCAGTCAGAAGACCATTACAATAGTCAAGTCTACTGGAGATGAGAGCATGGATGAGCTTCTCCTGGTCTGTTTGGGACATGAAACCCTTCACTCTGGATATGTTCTTAAGCTGGTAGAAGGCTGTTTTGGTGATTGATTTGATTTGACTGCTAAAGGCCAGATGTGAGTCTATCAACACAGCAAGGATTCGGACTTGGTCTTCGGTTTTTAAAGACAGTGACTCAAGGTATTTACTAGCAGCAATCCACTTTTCTTTACTGTCACAGACAGTTACCTCAGTTTTGTTGTAATTAAGCTGAAGAAAGTTTTGGCTCATCCAGTTATTTATTTGTTCTGAACAGTGACACTACAACTCTATTAAACTGTAGTCATCTGGGGACAGTGATAGGTATAATTGTGTGTGATCTGCATAACTATGATAGTCAGCATTAAAGTTCTGTAGAATTTGACCCAAAGGTAGCATATATAGGCTGAACAAAAGGAGTCCAAGAACTGACCCTTGAGGAACTCCATATGTCCTAACCATTCGACTGGATTCATAACTTTCGATGGTCACAAAATAACATTTCTCCAAGTAGGACCTGAACCATTTTAAAACGGTTCCATTGAGTCATGCCCAAGTTTCTAACCTGTTCAACAGTATACTGTGATCTACAGTGTCAAACATAGCACTGAGATCCAATAAGACTAGAACTGACACCATGCCTGATTCAGTGTTCAACCTTATATCATTTAGCACTCTAATAAGAGCTGATTCTGTACTGTGATGAGGTTGGAAACCTGATTGAAATTTGTCAAAAAGTCCATTAAAGTTCAAGTTTTGAGATAGGTCTATACTTTGCTAACATGGAAACATCTAGCTTTCTCTTTTTTAAGAGTGGCTTAATAGCAGCTACTTTTAGGGGTTTAAGAAAAGTGCCTGACTGAAATGAGCAATTGATTATTTGCTGCAAATCAGTTAAGACAGACATCACAATAGTTTTAAAGAAGTCAGATGGTATAGTGTCAAGACAGCAAGTTGATGGTTTAAGCTGCTGAACCATTTCCTCTATAGTTTTAAGGTCAACTGTATTAAATTCTGACAAGGTTGTTGAGTTATTCCTGGGTGGTTTTAGGAGTTGCATCATTTTATAATTTTGCTGATTTGTGCTGATATGTACCTTATGGACTGCATTTTTTTTCTCACTAAAATAGCGAGCAAATTCATTGCATTTATCTGTTGAGAGAAGTTCTGGAGCTATCTGATTTGGGTGGTTAGTAAGCTTATCAACCATAGCAAACAAAGTGCGAGTATTGTTGATGTCCTTACTAATGATTTCTGAAATGTATGGCTGTCTAACCCAGAATAACTCATGGTTGAAATTACAAAGACTTTGTTTGTAGAGGTCGTAGTGAATTTGAAATTTAGTTTTTCTCCACTTACGCTCTGCTTTCCTGCACTCTGTTTTTAAGGCCTTTACCATCATAGTGTTCCTCCATGGTGTTTTCTGTCAGCTCAAGGTTGTCTTAGTTTTAGTTTTAATAGGAGCAACAGCATGCATGACATTTGAGATTTTCAAATTGAACTTATTCAGGAGTACAGTGCAAGGATGATATCATGTGTTTAAGCAATGCTTTTCCTGCTGTCTTATGTCTTTTCTCTCTATCACTTCAGCAGCCATGAGAATCTTTGTCCCTCTGGAGAAGAAAACCACTGCCTCAAAGCATGACACTGACCTGGTTAAAGTGTTTACTGTGGCAAGGTAGATTAGATGGCACTAACTGATAGTAACAAGGACACTGACATACACACACATGTTCTTTCACTGTTTTCTAAGTAGAGGAATTGAACTGCAGGCAGATGCTTGAGCCTGTACCAGATACCACACTAAAAATACACAGGGGCTTTTTTCGGCTGTAATTTTCATCTGGATTAATTGAGTCTGGTCTTTGAAGACTAATCCACAGATCACTAACCTCCTGCCTCATGTGTTTCTCCCTCTGACAGACGCCCTGTTGCTTCTGTACAGTATGTCTCAGCTGCAAATTATAAGAGCAGGTCTGTTTATATCAAGGCAGAGAAAGTAAACGGAAGCTTCTCTTTGGAGAGGGATACAACCTTTGTGACATGAAACGGGGTCCGAAGACGAAAGAGGGGAAAGACAGATGTGAGGAACCTTGTTCCCTCACTTTCTCCTTTTATAGTTCAAATATTGTCTGCTTTTTATGACATCATCAAAAGTTATTCCAGCATCAGATCTCGTGGTTAATATGAAATGTTATTTGTACCATCTGAAATAAAATGAGACTTTACGCAATGTGGTCCATTTAGCAGCTGTTCTGGAGTTTTCAACCATGTCACATGATCTGGAAATGTAGATGTTACTTTAGACCAGTGGTTCCCAGCTGGTGGGTGGTGGTCCAAAAGTGGGTTGTGAGTCCTTTCTGAATGGACCGCAAGTGACTCGAAAACATATCAAGTTTGTGAAAACACACTTAATTTTTAAGTACAGACCTCTCATAAATGACTAACAGACAGCTACTTGACAGAGACAGCAAACTAGCCTGAGCGCATGGCCGAATGCAAGTATGATGCTGGATATATTAAACTGTGCGTACCTAATGACTACGGAGAAAACTAGACCCCGTGACCGGACCAGTTGGGAACCACTTGTTTAGACGAGAATTGCTAAAAACACTCCCACAACATGCTATTGTGTGCTCACCCTTTTCTTTCATAAGTTAACATGCACTCACTGTTTTCTGATCCAGACGTTCAGGAGGTTTTTTTATCGTGAGCTGAATTATCCATAGAGGTCTGTTCCTTTCCAAAACAAACAGACCCGGTGATAGAAAGCGGTAAAAACACTGACTAAAGCAGTTTCATGTTACAAATCAGTGTAACTCCAGTGCTGCACATTGCGGTTGGGCTTCTTACAACAGTGGGCGACACATAAACGCAAATAGCCTTATCTGGAGCCAGTGTTTGGTTTGTTCGTTCTGGGCTACTGTAGAAACATGACCACAAACTAAGACCAGCTCCCTATGTAAATATAAATAGCTCATTCTAAGGTAAGGAGAACACAACACTTCTTATTTTCAGGTTATTAAACACTAAAGAAAACATACTTATTATAATATATTACATTTCTACCAATATATTCTCCTAAATCTTACACACTGGTCCTTTAATTGTTCAGGCACTTTGAATCATATTGTATAATTTCCATTAGTATGGGACTTATTTTAAAGATAAATTGTTTAATGGGGACCTATGATGCTCTTCCATATTTTGTGTCATATATTAAGTTACAATGAAGGATGTTCATATTAAACATGATCATAGTTTAAAATAATAGATGTAGAAGTTACCCCTGTGAGCAAAAACCTCAGGCTTCGTTCTGAATATTCTGTTTCCAAACTTTTTTCTACTCTGGTTACAAGCTGAAATCAAAGCGAGGCAGATTTTTTTATGTCATCATCTGCTCCACGTTATGTAGCCCACACTGCTAAATGAAGCTACAAGCTAACGTCAGGGAAATGTTATCTCTGTTGCTGATGTTGTAAATTTTTCCTCTATTTTGGATCGGATTCCTGCTGGAACACGTCTGGGTGTGTTAGAAGCTGTTATTGGTATTTTTCGCAGTAAAAAGTGCTGCTATTCCCCGGTACAGTCATTCCCCATTGTGAGCCAACATAAAAAGTTCCCCTGTGAGGACAAGAAAATATCACTACACTTAATGGGGGATACTTTTTTTTTTTTTTTTTTAAGTTTCCTGCAACCACAGTTCATCTTGTCTCTAGCTGTGAAGTTGGAAATGAAGAGAATGCTGGAGATTAACAAAAAAAAAAAAAAAAAAACAATGGCGGAAGTTGTGGAGGAACAAGATGAATCTGAGTGGCTGATGTCAGAAAGTGCTCCCACTCGCCTCCTCCTGATGTCCCCAACAGACGTCATGATGTCATTCACAGATGTCTGCTGGTAGTATTAATGCATTTTATTTTTAGTGTTCTGTATGTATGTCAGAATTCAATTCCTCCTGCTCCCAAAAGTCTCTGGTGTATTTCTGTCTTGCTCACAATTTCCCAGAGGAACCCAAAGCAACATTTTATTCTGCCAACAGGCAGTCTGGGAGATGAGACACCAAAAAGAATTGCCCAAAAAAGTAGATTAACTAATCTGAGTTTCCAGTTGGCTCAACAATAAAATAAAAAAAATCTCTTCCCTGTGCTTGTGAAACTGTGGGATCAATTCTGTTATTTGATTTGGTCCACTCTCTATCATTTCCATGTCAGCATGATCTATGTTATGAAAAACAAACAAAACAAATCACCAAGCACATGTTGTAGGTGTATGGATGTATCTGTGAGTCATGCAGCACCATTTTATCTTCTCAGTTACATGAAGCTGTTTCATCAGATCAGTCTCACGCTCAGCACTCAAAGGACAGTGGCTTGTCTCAAGAGACAGAGAGGGGAAGGGAAACAGGGAGGAGGAGGTAATACATAAAGCTAATCGGGAGTAAGTAACTGAAAGAAAGTCTTAAGAGTAATTACATGAATTTATTTAACATAGTAACAGACGTAACAGCAGCCCACTGTTCAAGACCAACAAAAGTGGGTGTTATTAATTCATTTTATGTGACCGCTTATCCTGTTGGGGGTTGTGGGGGGGCTGGAGCCTATCCCAGTTGACACTGGGCGAGAGGCGGGGTTCACCCTGGACAGGTCGCACGACTGTCACAGGGCTGGCATATAGAGACAGACAACCATTCACACTCACATTCACACCTATGGGCAATTCAGAGTCACCAATTAACCTGCATGTCTTTGGACTGTGGGAGGAAAGCGGAGCACCTGGAGAAAACTGACACTAACACAGGGAGAACATGCAAACTCCTGACCACTGCACTGCACCATCAACCCCAACCAAGTGGTTTTTGTGACTTAAAGGGATAGTGCACCCAAACATGAAAATTCAGCCATTATCTACTCACCCCCATGCCGATGGAGGATCAGGTGAAGTTTTAGAGTCCTGACAACACTTGCAGAGATTCAAGGGGAGATGAGGTAGCAGCACAACTCCACCTAATGGAGGCTTATGGCGCCCCAGATTCAAACGTCCAAAAAGCCTCCATTAGGTGGAGTTTTGTTGCTACCTCCTCTCCCCTTGGATCTCTGCAAGTGTTGTGAGGACTATAAAACTTCACCTGATCCTCCATCGGCATGAGGATGAGTAGATAGTGGGTGAATTTTCATGTAGGGTGCACTATCCCTTTAACATAACCACACATTAACCACAGAGTTGTCTCTACATAAAAACTGAAATGTAAAGAAACGTTCATTTTTAACATAACTACTTCAAATGCAGATGTTTATTCTGGCATTTGCGTTGCTCCCAGAGGTCATGACAAAGTCTGATTGGTTGAACTTAAAAATGTGAAAGTCCTCAGTCAGCTGAGTTAAATTTAAAGAAGTTGACAGTCAATGAACAGTGCAAAGAAATGCACCAGAAAAGGCAAAGAAGAAAAAAAAACTGCTAGCTATTAAAAAATCTTATTTTTAATATCTAGCTAATTTTACTGTTTACAAGAAAACTCCCAAAAAAAATTCCTATTCTGTCTGTAAAGTTCAGGTCACAGTCATGATAAAGGAAGTGTATGAAGGGAAAAAACAGTGACTACATGTAGTATTGGCAGGAAACAATACCAGGATACTGATATGTCCATCATCATCCTGTCCTCCACATCTTCTCTGCACTGTGTGAATTCTCTGTGAACGCTGCCACCAAAAATAAACTGCCCATTTAATAAACAACAGATTGATTAACAGTCTGCCTTTTCAGTGACTTCACCAACCCATTTCATTTTCTGTCAAAAAACATTATCTCCACTGATTGCAGTATCCTCCACTGGGTTCATGAACACAGTAGGAGGATGTTAGAGGGAGCCAGTTGGGATTACTTTGCCTTTTGAAACTAATTAACAAGCAAATGTATGAAACCTCAGAAATTGCTCATGAGGTCATTGTTGTAGGATGCAGCTGACAGCAACATATACACACAGGTGACTTTATAGAGCTATCTCTGTTAAGAGTTCACAGGAGAGTGAAGAAAAAGAAAACTTTCTTTTTCATTTCAGGAGATTTGAGATCATACTGAAATTAAGTTTAGTGACTCACATGCAGTTTTTTTTTTATTTACATTAAGTAAGTGCAATATTTCTAAATGTAATTTCTTCACCATCTTTCATAAATTCTTTCAGAATTTCTTCCCTTCCCTGAGCCGTGCACTGCTGCATCAATTTTGTGCTGCAAAGATACAGTATGTACTGTCTGTGAGAAAAGAAATGTGCTCTCAGGTAGAGCTCTATAATAATAGCCAAAACTGGGTATTTTAAGCCAAAACACAATCTTTCCCAAACCATAATTAAGTGGATTTTGTGCCTAAACCTACTCATACATTAACCAGAACACTGTTGTAATGTATCTGCTACATAATAATGTACAAATGTTACATATCCGTGGTTTAAATTTAAACAACAGAGCAGTATTTTTCAGCAACAAGTGATGGACTAAGTCAATCTATATAACGCCTTTGGATGTGTGCAATCCTGTGTGGCACCCATAATGCTCTTTTATGTGTGCATAATGATGTCGTGGGTGTGCATAGTGAGTTAGATATGCGTAACACTGTACAGTCTTCACAGTAGTATGTTTGAAACTTAAATAAGATTCAGATGTGCAACTTGTTGCTTTTTGTTCCAAGTGTTTAAGTAATGTTTTGACAATTTAATCTTCTATCACCATGTGAAGCACTTTGATTTGCTTTCCTGTGTAAAATACTGTGTGGATAAGTTTTGTGACTTGTGATGTAATTCATGCATGTCAATGATCAGGGCCTCCCATCCATCACTCAGGGGCATGATCTCCAAAACCATAGGTAATAATGTCAAAAGTGCATGTTCGTCCGACATTAACATTTGTTCCAATTCAACAAAGCAATAAGAGTGGAAATGCAGCTTTATTTAATTACAGTAATGTACTCATTGTTTTTGCTTCTGTAAAAGTTGGCATGACTAAATGTATTACTGTTTGCAGCCTGCCAAGCTAATCTCACAGAACAATGAAATGCCTCCCACGACTGGAGCGAGCATGTGGGCAGCCTTTGAAGCGGAACACAGGAAATGGAGAGGCGCCTACTGTTTGAGACACACACTGTGGAACATACATGGACACGTGTGGGCATGCACATATCTGCCCATTCATTGCACATACAGACATGGAGACACCTGGACACGGCTGTACAAATGCAGATAAATAGACACAACCTCTGACTTAAGATCAAGGTTAGCTGTCCTTGGGTTGCTTTATCACATGCAGCTGCTTCACAGAAGAAGTGATCCAGGCAGCATTTACAGCTTCTACTATAGCTGTAAGTAAGCCCCATTGACATGCACATTGTTAGATGGAAATCAACATGTTGGTTTTGTGTCTGATAAGGTCACTTTTACATAAAGGCTCCAACAGTAACCTTAGTATGTCGGACCTCGTAGGAGTTCTGAACTCTCCCCACAACAACAGTAACCAGATCAGCATCCCCTCACGACGAACATTATTTAAGTCTTCAGTTATGCAGACTGTGAGAAAACCAAAAGCATTCCTCTTCCATGGCAATATTATTATCCAATTTACGACTGCTATTCAGGGGTGCTGCTACTTTTTCCATAAAGAACCTGTCAGGTCTGAACAAAGCTATTAAGAACATTTACATAATGTTCTCCATTGACTGAATGACACAAAACCATCACTTTAATATGTCTGAAAAGGGCTCAGTCATGACAGACTGAGCCATGCACCGCTGCAGTTTACAACTGTATGTGTTCTCATATAAGAAATGTGTTCTCATTAAAGGCGTCATGATGATGTCTCATTGTAGACACATAAACCCATAAACAAAGAAATCTTTATGATTGATAGCTATGGATTCTAGCATTTATTAATTACATTCAGATTTCCCGCTTGCAGTGACACAACACAATGCAGACAAACGACTATATGTGCTTCTAATTATACTGACAGTCTCAAAGACTGTGGCATCTGGTGAGAAAACTTTTTGAAGCTAAGTCAATGTATATAATGCTGCTAGATGTGTGCTGTTTGGCACCCATAGTGCTCTTTTATGTCTGCATAATGCTGCTGTGGGCGTGCATAATGTGTTGGATGTGCATAATGCTGTTCACTGCTCACTGTGGTATATCTAACTCACCACTGCTATCCAGAGGTGCTACCACTCTTTCCATGAAGATCCTGACAAGTCCGAATGAAACCATAAAGACCATTTATATAACAGCTTCCTTTGTCTGAATGATTCAACGCCATTACTTTAACAGACTTCGGTAATGTTTGAAAAGAGCTCATGACACATAGAATAAGTTCAGAAAGGGTAAATGTCTGGCTCCAGCAAAAAGTTGATATGTTCCTTTGTCTAAAACAGAACAGCAACAATAGCTGGCATCAATATCACGTGAGACCATAATTTTCTAAGCAATATCCACCTGACTTCTCCCTACCATTAACCTTCAGGACCTCAACACTTCTCAATCCAGTGATGGGAAGTAAAGCAATTTCTGACCTGGACCCCAATATTTTTCCTATACATTTCCTGCCTTTGGTACTCTCTGCTAGTGTGGTTCCACAGTGGCATTTTAGTCAGAAGCAATAGGTATGTTAAGAGCTGCAGAAATGAGGTGCAGCTTGGAAAGAGCTAGAATCAGCCAGCGTGGCGGATGAGATGAAGTTTGCATACAGCTGAGCGATGGGAGAGGAAAGACTGAGAAGCAGGAGAGAAATGAGCAACTGGCACCGAACGCCCACCAGGTCACCACAACAAACACACAGACAGACAAAAGGAGAAAACACACTCTCGCAAACACACATATACTGTGTGCACACACATATATGGTGAATTAAGGAACAAAGAGGGACCTCTGACATCTGATTCATCTCTTAGTAATGTCTGGCTTCAGGGCTGACTGACATATAGTATTTCTGACTTCCCTATCATGCTCCATACATGCACACAAGACACTCAGATTAACCTGCCATATATTTGTAGGTATATTGGGACACAACAGTTGTTCTACTCCAGGATGTTGTTTATTAAAGTGTGCTCTAGGTCTTTTTACTACAGCCGATGAACATGTAATTGTAGGAGAGGAGGAGATAAAGGAGGAATGAAATGAAAGAGCTTAGGAACAATGCTACTGTCTTTACAACAGTAGAGTAGAAAAAATAAAGGAAAATAGAAGTAGGGTATCTGCCATAACAGTAACCTGACCTGCATGTCACCAGAATGTGAGAGGATAAGTACAGCTACATAATGACCCTGTTGAGACTCTTCTCCACTTTGTAGTGCATTTAAAAAAGGGCAAGACAGAAAAGAAGGCACTCTGGATGTGACTCTTCACCCTTCTCCACTCTCTATCAGACACACACACTCAGTTTAATCAGACCGGATGATGATGGTCCATCCAATTATCCTCCACTTACCCGGGGTTGCGAGGCAGCAATCTAAGCAAGGCATTCCAAACGTCCCTTTCATCAGCAACACTTTCCAGCTCCTCCTGGGGAATCCCGAGGTGTTCCTCGGCTAGAAGAAGCATACACTCCCTCCAGGTGTTCTGGGTCTACCTCAGAGGCATCCTACTGGTTGGACATGCCTAGAGAACCTCTAATGGACAAGTAAATCAAGAGCTTTGGCTTCCGGATCTGCTTCTTCTTCAGCACAATGGATCGGCACAAGGCCCATAACACTGCTGGCGCTGCACCGATCTGCTTGTCCATCTCACGCTCCATTCTGTCCTTACTCGTGAACGCGACCCCGAGATACTTGAAATCCTTTGTTCTGGGCAGTACCTCACCCCCAACTCAGAGAGCAATCCAGAGTTTTCCAGCAGAGAACCATAGCCTTCGACTTGGAGGTACTGACTCTCATCTCGACCACTTCAGGCTCGGCTGCAAACCGCCCCAGTGCACGTTGAACATCACTGTCCGATGAAGTCATCAAAACCACATCATCTGCAAATAGCAGAGATGCAATTCTAAGGTCCCAAACTGGATATTCTCCTCCCACCTGTGCCTCAAGATCTTGTCTATGAATAACCAACACATTCTCACTCCGACCTCGTCACATATTGACGTTTTGGTCATGGACTTACCCAGGGCTCGACAGTGCGAGCGTTTCACTCGCATTTGCGACTAAAAATAGGTGTGTGCGAACTGTAAAAAGTATTTAGGGGCACATGTGCGCATAAAAAAATCAGCCGAAGCAGCCTATATTTTTGTCAATAAAAAAATATGATAATCTAACCGCAAATGTTGGAGGAACTCCAGCCGCCTTCCCTCTTCTCTCTTCCCCGTGTGGCACCGCTCTGCCGCCGAGCTGAGCGGCGCGTGCCGCCAGCCTGCGCTCGAATTGAAATTTTCGAATTTATTTCACTGCAACGCGCTGTGACGACACCTCGGCGCCGCGCGTCCAATAGCAGAGAAGAGCCTGAAGTAGACCCAAAAGGGGTCACCATGGAGCTGTAGCTCCTGAACGAGCCTGTACTCCCCCAAATCCTGTCCTCTGCGCCCTACCCCGCGGTGGGCGCCGCGAAAGCTCTGTGTGAAAGAGGCTTAAGTCCTGCAGAGTTTCAGAGGATCTGGAGAATGTTTTAGGATAGCAATGTAGACACCACAGTAATAACATTATATAAGATAATCATATTGCAAAGATAATATATATAAGATAATAACATTAAAGACAAAATTAAATTGCAATACTTTTTCAAAACTTGATGATTTTACCTTTCTGTATATTTTGTATACAAATTCATTAAATAATTTTGCTTGTAAATGTCTATGTCTGTTTCACAAGAAATGTAACATTAACATACAGTCTCTTTCAAAATAAACGCAGCGAACTGACATTTTTTTTCCTTCAACAGCAAACGCACTTAGTTAGGTTTAGGCAACAAAAACACGGTTAGGTTTAGGCCACAAAAGGAAGTGGTTAGGTCTAGGAAAAAAGAACAGGGTCTGGCTTTAGAATCTTTAGGACTTGAACACAGCTCTCTCAGGTGAAAGTCGGTCTTTGTTTGAAAGTCGGTGTTAGCTAGTTCGCTAGCTAGATAGACAGATATTGGTCCTTTCAGAATTCATCATGTACCACACAGCAATTGTCTGATAAATAAGCATAAAGCTATAATAACACGGGGCGTCAGTGGCTTAGTGGATGGAGCAGGCGCCCCATGTACAAGGCTGTTGCCGCAGCGGCCCAGGTACGACTCCAGCCTGTGGCCATATGCTGCAAAAATAAATAAACATCAACTACAGAGAGAGCACCTCACCATTCTTACAAACCTATTTCATTAAAGTGCTCTATGCATCATAAGGTGCAGTTTGTCAACAGTTTGTTCAACAGTGCAATGTTTGTAGGCACAAATGATGTGCGAGCATGGTTGATTTGGAGTAGTGGCACCCTCTACCATCCTCCTGATAGGAACTGCTCTTATACACTAAATAGGGGATTTGAAACCTCTCCACTAATCGCCTGCCCTTTCCTCACCACTCGGGACTCGCAGGTCATATTAATGCAGTCTTACTGCTCTTGCACTGAGTGATTTAAGGGCGATGAGGGGCACGCCATCTATTTTGTTAGCAAAATTACCAAAGTGAATCCCTCTTCTTAATCTACCATCTCTCTCCATATCCTCTGAGGTCACTAATAAGCAGACCACAGTCCTGCTTCAGACCCAGACCCCATCCCATCTGGACCCAGACTTATAACCAACCTATTGCATGCCTTATAAATAACTTCACAAGATGCTACTCAGCTTATCAAGTAATTTCAGAAACAGAGCTTTTAATCAAGAATGGACAGACTCTTAGCAAAATGACCAAATTGCATCCTCCATGATAACCTGCCATCTCCCTTCTCCATCTCCTAGTAGCAGAGAGTGGAGGGACTGAGGGGATGTTTAGTTGAATATGTTAGTCTAGTCTGCCTGAATCACTGATCCTTTGTGCAAGTTAGAAACTGTGGCCCTGAAATACCTGTAGCCTGACTGTGCTGTGTATTGACAAATCCATGGTGCTGTCCATGGTGCTGAAGCAGTAATTAGAGTCCCACCCTTCTGTCAGCTCTGTCCATCATATTCTCTAAACTATGTTTACATCATCCTTTGAATGAAAATCCAGAGGAATTAATAAACCACATGATACCGTAAATATAAATTTACAGTACTGATTGCTTCATCTTGATTTCATTTCCCCTTGAGATTATGAGGAAATGACCAAGGGGATGAGTTATAAGATAAAAGGCGTAGGCCAGATGAGTGTACTGTCAATCACAGTGAGATGGATGGCAATTACAGCAGTTCACTGTACAAAGCCTTCAGTAGAATCTGCAGTAGAAGAGAATCTGTGCTATTTTATTCAATTGAATCAGCTTTTGTAGCTCAGAAATCTCACCACTTACCTTAGAATATGGATATTTCTAAAGACACTTTGAATGTATTTGTACTTTTATTCCGTGCGTAACTTGTACATTGTATTTTGTAAAAGGTCATTCTCTTCAAACTCTCGTTCCAAGGAAAATCTATTCTCAGTTTCACAGCAGCCGAAGATGATATTTTATCGCTATCAGAAACAGATACAACACACATTTGAATTCAAGCTGCAAAACTGTCCTCTTTGACCAATCACACAGCTCCCAGGCTATGGCAGTGATAGCTGCAGTCAATTTGCGTGATAAATGGCCCATCATTCAAACCCATTAATGTCTTCCGTAATGTGGCTGACAGGTGTGTCAACAGGAACTCTGTATGGACAAGATTTTTTTTGCTCCTCATTATTTTCTCACTTACTCCCCCAGTAAATTGAGGCTAGTTAGAGATGACTTGATTCCGTATGTATTTTGGCTCAGCAGGTAGGCGTGTTGTGACCGTGACATTCGAAGATTTACAGCATTCAGCCATCTCATTACCTGGCTATGTCTGACAGCTGTCACTGCACACACACGCTCACAGGACATTCATATGTAAGTATAGCCAAAGGGCGAGTGTACAGGATGACTGTGTTTCCTCCAACACTGGGCTGTGTGGGTGACTGGCAGATGTGTGCATTGTGTTCCTCAGCCAAGTCAAATGGGTGAGTGTTGTTGAGTGGGGGTTAAATAATGTGTGCTTGCATGTGGATGTACCTTTGGCCGGGAACCTGCCGGATCTGTGAGCTCATGTTTCATTTGCTCTGGCAGATGCATCTGGTCCCCCTCCACTTGGGGCAGATTCCCAGTTGGCCCAAGACATGCTGGGTCAATCACAACCGCTTATCTAATATGGGGCATGTTTGAGACAAAGACCGTAAAGAGGAGCACCGTTGAGGAGGAGGCAATTTTTGAATACAATCAACAGGGCTGCAGCTGATGTGGAACTTTCTGTTGAAGCTGCTATCACATCAGTATTTAACAAACTGGATGGGATATTTTCCCTAAAAGAAGAACAATTCTTAATTCTTTTCCTGAAAAGAAGGTGTGTTTGTCCTACTTCCAACAAAATTTACCAAGAGTTCAATAAACCAGCTCATCTTTGCACACTGGAGTCTTCTTACATTTTTCCATCACTCAGGTGTTATTGCTTTCACCATTCCTGCTCTAATTTGCTATGACTGGTCACCTACATTAGGCAGACCTAGTCAGTAGCCACTGAGCCCTAGTACCACGAATCATATGTTGATAACATGTTGATAACACCCCTTGGAAACTGAAATATGAGTTGAGACCTTCTAGACTAATTTGCATTTGCGCTTTGGTCTGGTGATGTCATGCTAGATGTACCCAACCCCTGGCTAAGTGTACCTTACTTCTAGGTCGGTGAAGAGCAGAGGGATAGACTGTCACTGTACTGCTACCAACAGCATGCCAGCAACACAAGTATATTTAAAATATCTGTAAAATATACCAAATGTTAAAAATGTAGTGTAACAGAAACAGGTGACCACTGAATGAATAAAACCCATGAAAATAACAATGGGACTTTGACAAAAAAAAAAGTATCTCAAGGTCTACTTACTGCATTTGTTCTAGAGCTTTTAACCACATCGCATGGCCTTCATCAGTGGACTGCTTTTGCTCAGATCTCAGGGGCTAGATGAAAAGTCCAGGGATCATCAAAGGCATTGGGAATCAACATCTGGTATTCATCCAGTTGTTATCCCTTGAGCCACACCACTGGCATGGCAAAAAAAACATACTGTTTAACTAAGATAAAAAAAAAAATCTCTTTACAAATTTGTAGTTCTACTGTCCTAACTCCAGAGAGAAAAGAGACAGAATGCTGTTAAGTGGATGTATCAGGTGGTTTTAATCTGCTGCTGCATTCAGTGAATAAATCCACAAAGTCCATTTGCAGCAGGTGTCCTTCATCCTCCTTAATCCGCATCTTTAGGGACTGTTGGTCAAACAGGTTGAAGATGAGTCATTTGAAACTATTTTCTGATATTATGTCAACCAAATGATGAACGGAGAAAAAAGATGGCACATTAAATGGTAATTAAAATTTATTTGTAGTTCTAAAATAGTTTTATCTTACTGAAACTTTTATCTTGCAATGCTGATAGTCAACTGTTAGTGAAAGGGCCACATAATGAACCAAACAAGACGCATTAGTTTTATTTATATTCTCTTTAATATATCTTAAAAAATGGATATACAATCTGAGAAAGAAAAGTTGAGGATTTGAAGAAGAACAGGTTGTTAATCTTCTCCCCTGGCCCAAAGATGGAGTTAGCCCAAGCAGAGACATTTCCCAAAAGCATCCTGGGAAAAAAAAACCAAAAAAAAAAACCCATAACACTGCTAACTGCCAAACTAAAGGACATATGACAAGTCAGAGTATTAGTAAGGCTAGATTAAGTACAGCGTATTGGGCTGCCATATCCTGGAGGCAACTACTACCATGACACTTAATCGTCATGGCGATTACACAGGATGGCTTCATAGTAACAGGCAGTTACATTGGCCTTCACGGTTCAAGTGGACCAACACCATGCTGGAAAATACCACAGAACTCCCACGTTCACATTTACTTTAAATGGACCTGGTATCTGTCATATTCTCAGGTCCTTTATTTTAGCAGAAGCCAGTGTTGTCTGTCGTTCTGTTTACTTTCACTTAGAAAATGATGATTATTTGAGCTGTTAAACCCTGGGCCAGAAAAACAAAACTAAACCCAAACAAAAAAACAAACAAAAAAAAGAGGAGCAGGGGAACCAGAGCATGCTAACAGGTCACATCATTTCAACATGTCATACTTAAACTGCTCACACACATACGCTCACACACACACAAATACACACACACACACACACATGGTCAACACGCACATAATTTCCATCTTTACACACAAACACACACGCACACACACCTCAGACATAAAATTTCAATCTTCAACTACATGTCTGCCATCCTTAGTAAATGCACCACTGGCAGATTACATAGACTTTGCCTCATGCAGATGTGTGAACACAAACACAAAGCTGAATGGAGTGAGAACAGTGTTGACGTTCAGAGATACAACTCAAACTGGAGGCACAATGCTAGCCAGGGCCGAGCAAAACACGCACACACACACACACACACACACACACACACACACACACACACACACACGCACACTAACATACGCAGACCACACCCTCACTGGCTAACTGAGTGACAGCCTCTCTTTCATTTTCACACACAAAATGAACATGCACTTTATGGCCAAAATCCACAACGGCAGTGGAATAGCAGCACCTACACAACTTCACTAGCAAACTAACAAGCTCCCGAGTGAGCTAATAAGCATGCTAGCAAGTGAGCTAGTGTGAGCAGCTTATTTCAGTCCTCTGAACCTGTCCAGTGTGCAAGAAGTGCAACACCTCCAGCGTTTTCATACGTGATGAAAACAAGGAGTCCCTTGCACCAACTGAAAGCCACCCACTCATTAGCTGCCTAGCTAGCTAGTAAGATCACTCACTAGCGTGTTACCTGCTGCTAGCCCGCCCTCTAGCTAGTTAGCTTGCCACCTAACTGCCTTTATGCAAACATATCCAGACAGTGAAAACATACAGGCCATACACACAAAGAGAAAGAGACAATGGAGTTCTTTCCTTCCAGAAAGACACACTTTGCATGTTAGCTTGGGAAATCTCCCACAGCAACCACAATGACAAGGTGCGTACCGTGCAGTCACAAAGTCTTGGGACAGTGAAATGGATTTGTTTTTCTGTAGCCTACTGCAGCACAATGACAATGATATGAAACAAGAACTGAAGTTAAAGTGCTGACTTTTAGCTGCAGGAGTGTTTTAAGGTGTTCACATCCATGATGGGTAAACAGTGTAGGACAGTGATACTCAACTTACAGCCCTTGGGCCAAATCTGGCCCTCAACTGGGTGCCAGGTGGACCGCCAACCATTTTCTAATTCACATTGATAATAAATTGATTAAAATTGGGATATTTTTTTTTACTTTAAATGTAAATAAGATACCAGACTGCATAAGAAAAGCATCAATATATATATATCTATATTTTTAAAGTGCACCTGCCAACAGAGGTCTGGGAGAATTCCCCACTGTCCTCAAATCCTAGAAAGACCCCTATGCACACCTAATCTATGCGGGGATGCTGTGACTGAATTTATTTGCCTCATTCGTTCATTTCATCTGAGAAATAATGGTAATTTTTGTTCATTAACTGGCCCCTGAGCTCATCTCAGTTGCAAATTTGGCCCCCAGGCAAAGCAAGTTGAGTATCCCTGGTGTAGGATCCTGTTTCTGGCCACCTGGTAAACATATGTGCAACATTAATTCTTGTTTAGCTGCTTTTGGTTTATTCCACTCCTGATGGAAATATCTAACTCTTTAGCTGCTAAATGCTCTGCTGTTTTCATCAGCTAGCTGCAAACTGTGTCATCAGCTAGCTGCAAACTGTGACTGCCAGCTGTGTGATCTGCTGCATGCAAAAACAACACAATTAAATAATGAAGTGAACCAAAACAGTTAAACTGTTGGCTGGACAGCAAAACGATGAACGAAAACTATTCTCTACAAAGCTGAGGGGAGCTGCAGATGATAAATCTCATCACGACTAGCTATAATTCCTACACCGTTTATCTCTCATGAAATTAAATTTGAATCAGTCCTTTAAACTTGTAGTCATTGTTTCATTTCAAACCTACAGAGAGCGAGCACACACAAATGTCACTGTCACAGTACTTAATGACTGCACTGTAAGTATGAATGAACTTCTCCATCCTCATTGAAAACGTACATGTGGTCGACTGTGTGTCTGTGTGTGTGAAACAAGAGACAGATGGAGGAAAAACAAAAAAGGACAGTGAGGAGAGGAGGACTTGGAGCACAGAGGAGGTGACACTGAAAACAGTACAATACATTTGGCTGCGGTTTTAGTAGTCGCACTTTATCCCTCTGGAGCTGAAAACGCACAGAGGGTCTGGATCTAAGTGTGTGTGTGTGTGTGCACATGCAAGAAGAATGACAACAGAACGGGACAATGTGGTCATTCACATGCTGTCTAGTGGGGCTGGGGGCTTTCCAACTTGTGTGTGAGTAATAGACAAGTGTACGGTGTGTATGTTTACCTTTCACTACAGGATGTGACACTGTGTTTGTGTGTGTGGGTGTGTGTGTGTTTGTGAACTCACATGCATATTCTTGTTAGCGACACAAACATAGCAGGCACTGGAACAGAGAACTGATAGCAACAGATATTCTTTCTCTTGATTCGTCAACATTTTAACAGCTGAACATGACTTCCTTCTATTTATTTTTTATTTTTTTGTGCCGGTGAATCATCACATCGAACCCTTTGCCAGTCGTTGCCATGGCTCAATTCCGACAGGCTCAGGGACAGCTCACGGAGGCTGCGTCACACAGTAACCTTGTCACAATGAACAGACATGGCGGTCATTGTAACACTCAATCGATTAGGATAATTAAAGCATATTTTTCTTTTGAATGCAAGTCTTTCTTTAAATGCATCATTTTTTTTTCTTTTTTCATTTCGTTCCCGCAATGTGGAGTTTATTGCAATCTGGTGAACAGCAGGGCATGGGTGGGGCTGTGAAGGAGAGTGGTAAGAGTCAAAGAGTCAGCTGTTGATTCACACACGTGGGGGGACGTTGGCCAAGATAAGCAGAGGCAAGGTAGAGCAGTTTGGTTGGTTGGTGCAGGCTAACGCAGGTCGCCGATGCTTCTATCATCTGGCATAGTGCTTGATGTAATCTTGAACCTTATTCCGAAAATCCTCCTGGATTGGAGACAGGGAAAGGTAGAGAGAGTATGTGCGTTAGGGGGACAAGTCCGAACATTAAACATTTGTGAAGGACAAGCAGTTGTAAGAACATTAGGAGTGACAAACTAATGTGATCCTCCATGTGTAAAAGACAATAAATACAGAGCACATCAACATAGACTTAACCAAATATACTGTGTGGGGATGTCAACAGTTAACCATTAGCCAGGTAACCACTGGAAATTTTTGGATGTTTATGCATTTGGTTTATAGGTTCATTTGCACACACACATACTCCACTAATGGCTTGAGAGGGCGCAGCTGCAGCAGCACCTTGATGCAACTTCTGGGAGGGGACTACCGTTTGCACGCTCTCGCTGATAGACGCAGAAACACACAGTGTGTGCAGAAAAAATACAGAACATTATTCAACATTAGATACTGACTGACCACGTCAGCATGTCTGGAGATTTAAATAATGAAGTTAAGCTGCTATGTCTTGTGTGTAAATGTGCACAGAATCTCACTTAATGGGGAGATGCACTTATCATTTCTGCTGCAGTGATCCCATTGCAGCAGAAATGATAAGTGCATCTCCCCATTAACTGCAATCTGCACATTCCTAATACAAGTACTTCCTAGTACTTAGGCACAATGAAAGGAGAGAAGTTAAATAAGCTCAAGTCTGACCCAAGCCTGGCCCAAAGTGACTCAGCTTGCCAGGGCTCGTCTGCCTTTCAGAGATCTGTACCACAACCCAGCACATAAGGAGGGAGAGGTGGAGAGTGAGTAGGACAGCACTCAGTAGGGAGATCTTTCCATCTGTGACAACACAGTCTCTTTTCAGAGATGACCTTATCAAACTGCTGCAATAAACTTTAGCAAAGCCAACAGAAAATAAAAGACAAGACGTTAACAACATAAAAAAAATCAAATTTTAGACCCTCTAAATGGATAGTGTGTAATATGTACTAAGCATTTGGATGGATAAATGAGACTTGTATTACAGTGCACTCCTTTCCGTGGAGGCATGGAAGAAAAACAAAGTTTGCTTCACAAATTCGAGGTAACATGGCTTGACTGATACACAAATGATCACTTTGTGGATGAAGTATGCCTTTAGAGTTGCTGTGAGCTGTAAATTCACCACTTCTAAGCAGAAGGACAAAGATAACATTATCTCAGAGCGTGACTTCAAAGCCTCTCTTCCTCTGGGCAGCTGCGTCCGTCACACTCAGATTCACCCTGGCTCTGAGTCCACGGCTGCCTGTACTAGAGAGCAGCACGAAAGCAAGGAGCGCTTACTGTGGAGCTAAATATGGGGACTGAAACATTCCCAGAAGTACACAGACTGACACACACAGAAAAAAACACATGACTGTTCGACTTGAAGAATTTCAGTTGATTAAGGGGTCCCCAACTGATGATTCGAATTTTTAAATTTCCAGGGGCAACCCTACAAGTTATACCAATTAGAGAGCTGATTTCACCATAAATGAAGTGCTTGTTCCAGACACTTAAAACATCTATACAAAAGCAGAAAGCTGTATGCTGTCTCTAGCCATTTTAATTGTTAATTTTGAATGCCTGCATGTTTTTTCATATTATTTTTTTACATTCACAACTGAATTTCAATCATTGAGAGGATATCTCATCTAGTGCCGACGCCTAGTGTAAAAGGGTAGAACCGCAATACTTATTTATGATGTCAGTCAAATTACTGCCCTTGGTCAAATCCCTTCTGGTCGTGTGTGCCATCTCCACTCCTTTCCGTATTTTTCTCTCCTCTTAATCATATCCCTCCTGGTTGTGCTTGGCTTCTTTCTATCCCCTCCCACCACCCATCCCTCCATCCTGCAATCACCCCTCTGTCACTCCCTTGACCCATCCCTCCCAGTTACATCTCGCCTGATTGACCTCTGTGTGACTTCTCCTTCCTCTCCTGGCAGCCCTCTTTGTTACTTGGCTCTGTCCATCATTTCAAGCCTCTATGTCTTTCTCCATAACCACTTGGACTGTTCTGGGGACACTTTGTTTAACTGCTTGTGTCTACATCCTGTTCATATTTCAGTTAAAGTATTCTGTAATACATCAGGCAGAGTGCATTACAGTATGAGCACAATAGCATGGGTTTGATCAAAGAATGTAGACTTATTTATTTGAGCTGCAGCAGCTTTCCTCTCTAAAAAGATTTCCTATACAGGAAAGTGCATGGCTTAGCAAAACTGCACTGTAGCTCGACATATTGTGAATTATAGAAACTGTTGTAATTAGCTGCACAATATCTACAGCTAAGGGGACATGCTTTTCTGGGATTAATGATGATGCAGTCGGTATTGCTTCAGCAGCATCAATGTTCCCATAGTCATGTAAAAGATTGTATTATCTATGTCTTCCATGCAAAGACTGAAATAATTCATACTGCATCTGAATGTGGGGTGGAACTGTAGCTGATCAGCAATGCAAGCACACTTTGTCCAATCAAGTATCTAATGAGAAACAAGACAGGTTTACTTTTTTTGTGTGTGATTGTAATTTGACTGAAGTCACTCAACTGAATTGTTTACTTGCTTCACGCATCTCAATTCACTTAAATCACTTCAGTAGAAATACATTTTAACATTTAAACAATTTATTTGTGACTATTTCATAGTGTGTAGCATGTGCTCTAGAAAGATATCATATTTACTGTAGTTTTATGCTTTGCACCCTCCTTCCTCAGCCCACATCTCCCTTCTTAACCCCTGTCTCTTGTCCTGTTCTTTTTCTTACTTGTTACTTGCAATCACTGATCCATCAGTGCAGGGGTCTGGGCCATTAAATGGTGCGTCCCGCTGTTCAACATGGAATGTCACATACAAGTGTCCCACAGTGACATCAGCGCACTGATTTATGCCACTGCTACAGCGGTCAGTTAGTCACGCACGCACTGCTGGGCCTTCTATGTATGACCGAGAGGCAGAACGTGAGAAAAACCTCGAAGTCAGAGGGAAGAGAAAGAGAGATGGGAAAAAGAGGCACGATGTACGCGTGTGTATGTGTGTGTGGAAACACAGATGACAGACAGGAATGCTGAAAAGCTGCCAGCGACAAAATCTTCAGCAGTGATGACAGCAGTTTGAGTATCTGTCCACAGCAGGATGATGGATCGGTCTTACTGCAGCTGAGGGATCTCTTCCTCTAGGCCCTATTTTAATGCCACAAGTGCATCGGCCAGCACAAACTTGTGGGTTTTGGGTGCATGGACTTCCACGTGCTCATGCTGTTTTGGTTTATTCTGGTGCAGCATTGTGTAAAAAGGCAAGGCTTAACAAATGAAGAAACAACTTGTTATGAAAATAGCGTTAAATTAGACTTATTTTCTGTCACTGAAATGTCAGCGATGTGCTCTTCAAATTTAAGCCTCTAATAATCTGATCTGATGCAGTTTGAGGTCAGTGATTCAAATAATTCAGTAATGTTTTTTAGCTTTGAGCTCAGGGGCAAGGCGTATAATCCAAGCTGCAAGGTGGCCAGGTAAAAGTCAAATACTGTCAAACATTTCACATTAGAACCCTCAAAGTAATGAACAGATAACCGAAAATGGATTGCACCATGGCAACGCTATTCTTTTTCTGCTGAACTGGTTGAATTAGAAAGTAAAGAACCATGCCCTAATTGAACCCAGCGTTTTCAAAGAGCCCCATAGCACAATCTCTTTACATCACTTGAACTAGAAATAGATTAAGAGTCTACAGCCATGCTAGCAGCAGCATGCTAATGTGCCTACAATTACAAAGGTGTTAAAAGCTGCCATTTGCTAATTAGCAACAAGCCATTGAGGAACAGCACCAGGCTTTGAAGACCATTTTACACAACATCCCAACCGTGGATCCGTCACAGGATGCCATTGGGCAACATCAAATGACATTTTTAAAGTCTAGAAGAGCAACATGATTAAATTTTTTTTTATCCCCATTCAAGTTAGCGGAAAGCTAAACCTGAACCTGTGCTCAGCTGGTGAAAGTCTGTAGTATGCTTTCTTTGTGGGACCAACAATGCAGGAGATGTGGGTAATTTTTTTAAAACTGTTTTAGCTTCATGCGCCATTGAGCCATCAAAATCCTCTCTGTAAAGACTGAGCTGAGCACCATTATGATGATTAATGCAATGCTCAATGGAGAGATCAATGTCAATGTGCATGACAAAACTGTCAGAAATAGACTCCATGAGGGTGGCATGAGGGCCAGACGTCCTTTAGGGGGACCCGTGCTCATAGCCCAGCACCATTGAGCTGCATGGTGCTGGGAACACCAGAAGTGGCAGGTCCACCACTGGTGCCTTGTTCTCTTCACAGATGAGAGCAGGTTCACACTGAGCACATGTGACAGGTGTGAAGAGTCTGGAGATGCCGTGGTGAACGTTATGCTGCCTGTAACATCATCCAGCATGACCGGTTTGGCAGTGGGTCAGTGATGGTCTGGGGAGGTACATCCTTGGAGGGTCGCACAGACCTTTATGTCATAGCCAACAGTACCCTGACTACTGTTAGGTACCTGTATGAAACCCTCAGAGTGATTGTCAGACCCTAGGTTCTTCCTGGTGCAGGACAATGCCCGGCCTCATGTGACCAGAGTGTGCAGGCAGTTCCTGGATAACGAAGGCATTGATGCCATTGACTGGCTCTCTCATTCCCCTGACCTCAATCCAATTCAGCATTTATGGGACATTATGTATTGGTGTATCTGACACTGCCAAGTATCGCCACAGACTGTCCAGGAGCTCACTGATGCCCTGATCCAGGTCTGGGAGGATGTCCCACAGGACACCATCCACCAACTCATCAGGAGCAAGCCCAGATGTTGTTAAGCAGAAACATGGTATCCCTCAATTAAATACCACATTTTGTCCATCTGTCTATCTCAAGTTGGGATATTGGTCTGTCTATCACTGCTCATCCACCTGCCTGTCTTTCTAGCAACCTTTGTCCTCCCAGCTGTCCCTCATGAGCTTCTGTAAACATTTGTGGGAAAATACACAGTGAACAAAGACTTAAATAGACCCCTGTACACACAGCGCGCCACAGTGTGCCATTTAGTGGAGAAAAAGGGGGAATAGAAGGTTTGCAGGGTGCACTGATAAAAGAGAGAAAGTGAAGTTAAAAAAACACAGCAGGGGTTTCTTGTGAAATGTGAAGCTTAGGCTTGCCCCAATTAGGCCACCTCCCATCGACTTGAAGGGTAGAGAAAACAAACTGTCAGACCGATGGACAGAGAACATACAGAATTTAGTTTAAAACTGGGTTTACACAAGCCCCAGTTAAGATGCCCGACACAGAAATGAATCTTAGGCCAAATACAATTATTGATGGATGAAATAAATACTGTTTTTAAAAAATCCTACTGGATTGACATATCACACAATTTGAAGGATGAGTGTGAAAAACCCTGTTAATGACATCTCACACAGATTCACAAGAAACACTGACATAACTTTACCTTAGACTTTTTTTTTTTACTTTGTCCCCCCCTCTCCCTCTCTCTTGCAGCAGAAAACTGGCTGAGACTGCAAATTACTCTGGCGTTCATTAGCTTGAAGACTGCAAGCAAACTCTGCAGTCGATTAAAAACTTTGTTAGGCAACAGCTTACTTTTTTTGGCTCTATTTCACCCGCGGAAGGCAATTAACTCTCCTCTCCTCCAGCGATCTGAGCAGGTACTCAAAATATGCACCACCATCTGAGGGAAGGGGATGCAAATTAAACCCTGTGGGCGCAAACGGTTACTTTAAAATCTGCTAAAAATTGATAACTAAGCAACGGAAAACCCCTGGATGAATTAGGTAAACAGAATGCAAGGGGAAAGATGAAGGGGAGAGGAGAGGTTTGAACAGGGAAAGGAAGAAAGGGAATAGAGATGACAAGGGATGTGGGGCCATGAAGACACTCAACAGCCCTGGGTGTTTTCACACTTGGGCTGTTTTATTTTTTTTGTTTTTTGTTTTGAGAATTCTGTAAGTTTAGCAAATGTGTCAAAGCCCCAGCACATCTGGGTGCAGTCCAGAAAAGTGTTTTTACCTGGTGCGGATTTCTTGTGAGTGAACTCCAGTGTGGTCCACTGGGGTCTGCAGCAGGCAGAACAGCTTTTCACTCCACACTACTCCACAAAGTTGAATAATGTGATTGGTAGAGCATGTCACATTATAGCTTTCTTTTCATCACATCCAGCACTAGTGATAAAAAAAAACTAAAAAGCTTGTTAAGTGAAGGATTCATGGCAAATTTGTTGAGATTATCCAGACCAAACACTTAGGAACTGTGTTTGTTAACAGACTTAGATTTAAGCCAAATACAGATGGCTCTGAGAAAAAAGGTCCAACTGTGTCTAAACTGTTACACAAACTTAACTCTATAGCTCTTTTATTGAGAGTATTTGAAACTTTTCATTTATTTGGTGATTTACAACCTATAATTAAGATGGCAATAATTAATTTCATGGTGGGGTTAACCTAAGCTTTAAAATGACTGAAAAAAGAAAGATCCCTGGCACAGATCAACAGTTAACAGTTCTTCATATAAGATTTTCAGCTATCCACCATATATTCTTAAAGGATAATGTATGTGTGTGTCAGTATTTTTCAACCTGGGCCCTATTTCCCTATGTGTATGTGTGCGTATGATTCATGGGTACCACTCGTTCTAAAATTGGTTCAGTATTGAGGGAGGCGGATGCAACCGGGAGCCGCGAAACGAGCTAAAACGATAACGGGGGCAAATGCAAATAAGTTTGCGCATTAAAAGTGCTTTTTTCGCCACTGACCGGTTCAGATCGCCAGTGTTATCTCTGTAGATAGCATATTGTAGTGACCCTGGGGCAGTGGTGAGTGCAGTATGAGTGGAGTCAGCTGTCAGTCAGTGTTGGAGCAGAGAGGGGGAGGGCTGCCCCGCTGGGTACTGTAAGTGAGTATGTGTGTATGAAGTGTGTGT
>NC_065512.1:30937391-30941277 GCF_006386435.1 Epinephelus moara
GAGTAGAGAGAGCTACAGACACAGTGGAGCAAAGCTCGTGACATCACACAGCCCAGAGGTAAGGGAAAGGTTAGTATGCTATTTACAGAGATAACACTGGCGATGTATTAAAAGTCCTTTTTTTCGCCACTGACCAGAGTGGCGAAAAAAAGCACTTTTAATACGCACACTTATACGGGATGCATTTGCCCCCGTTACCGTTTTAGCTCGTTTCGCGGCTCCCGGCTGCATCCGCCTCCCTCAATACTGAACCAATTTTAGAGCGAGTTGTACCTATGAATCATACGCACACATACACATGGGGAAATAGGGCCCAGGTTGAAAAATACTGAAGCTATCCTTTAAGTCATTTGTAATGTATTTTTTTTAATTTCCTGTATACATAGCAAGTAAAGGACTTTTAGTTTTATTAATATGTATGGAAGTATTTTGAACTGAAAAACATATGATCTGCAGGTAAAACTGTACATAAAACTTCTCATGTTTATTTAAACTTGATGATTTAAAGGGGAGCACCACCTTGATTAAGAATCCCAAAGTTATTCCCATGGACTAGGAAACTTAAGTCAATATAAGTGAACATGAGCTCCTCCTCCTCTCAAAGCCAGAAACCAGAGAAGTAAGTCTCAAACTTGTGATGTCATCAGATATGAAGTCTGGAGCTGCTCCACAGATACTGGATGGGAGACTGATTTTATCGATCCACAGTATGTTTGCTTTTCTTTTTATACCCAAATGAGTTTATGTGCCCATATACATTCCCATGGGTGCTCTGAGTGTCATCTATAACATCATTCCCAATTCATTGTCTATGGAGCAGCTCCAGACTTGACACTAGATGACATCACAAATAAGAGTTTTAGGATTTTGGAGGGAGCTGTTTTTTTTTTCTTAATATTTTTTAAATGTCCTAGACCATAAAAATAACATATATGGGTTTTGAAAATGGGTATAGTTTCCCTTTAAGATATCCTTAAGTTTTATAATGTTGCATAATGAATCCACATAATCTTTGGAGGTATTTGCTGAACAATTCTAGGATTCTCCAGCATCTTGTGACACTTAGGGTACTCTTTAATACTGTACTTTAGTCCAAATAATGACGTACAAAACATATCTCTCAAGAGATGTTAGTGACAAAGCCTGATGCATTATATTTCATCTTTCAACAGCCATATAAGCAACTGTATGAAAGGAACTGAGATATCATCAGATAATAGCACTGCTGAGATGAAATCACAGGCATGAGCCTGAAGGAACAAGATAATTACTGTGACGCATAACCCTCAACAGCAGGGATTCACTGACTATCTCGAGCACACTTCAGCAGTGTGGATGCTTGCTGAACCAGAGCCTTGACGAAAGGTCTGTCTTTGAGTTAAATATATAACAGCGAGCTGGAGAAAGAATGGGAGGAAGTTGTGACAGGGAGTTCAGATGTGCCTCACCTTCCTTCTTAATCTGCATTGCTCCCTGTCATAATTTGCATCGGCAATACCATGTCCCCGGTCTTTCCAGGAAATCAACTTGTTTGAATCATCCTTCACCTCATCAAGAGTTGGTGAGTGTATTTTGGCACAGCCCAGATTTTGGCTCTCTACTTTTCTTTTCAAATGACAGGTTTTCTGTGTGACAGCAAGTTGAGACAAATAATATTAAATAAATCAATAAAGAACAGAATATTTCATCAATTTCTACTTTGCCAGCTAAGTCAGCAGCTCCATCAACAACCCAAAAGTTGGGCAGCTGCTACCACACTCACAAAACTGAGCTCGACAGCAGCGGAGAGCAGAGCTACCAGGCTGTCTTCTGTATGCGACTGTTGGCCTCACAGTGTTGCATTCGCTGCCTCGCTGCCACTTTGACACTAAACTGACAGAACAGCTACACTCCATAATGAGGTGGCTGCAGCTACATTTGACTATACTATGTTGACCTTGCATGATAAGACATTAATGATCAATTATTTTGTCATTTTTCTGTTACATTTTTGCAATGACACCAAAATGCATATATAATACTGAAGGACTTGAACATCATCCATGCCCTAGCACACACTTGCACAGATTGGCATCTCATCATTATCATTCTCTTGCTTATTACAACAAACTACGTACAGACCTGGATGTACTACCGTAATACACATGCAGCTATATTTAGAGGCATTTCATTACGTCTTTTACAACAACATCTACTTAAACCCAACTGATATAAAGAATTCACCGTGACTATAACAGTGTGCTCAAAATGATCAGGCTACAAATGGTTAAAAGTGAAAAACAAGAAAATAAAACACTGGTAATCAGTGAACCCTGTTGTTTCGGCTTTTAACCAGGATCTCATGCGACTCAGGAACAACCTTTACGTCTGTTTTCCTTTGGTACTCTAATGAGACCCTACAGGGCCACAGCGTTCCCTGCTCAGGGCAGACAGCTAATCCCGGGGACAGACGCTAGATCAGGCTGCAGTAAACGGTGTGCATGTATGTGTGTGCTTGACATGATTAAGTATTGATTGAAGAGGCTAAGCCACTTGAGATACCTGAAGAAGCCACAGCGTGAACAGATCAGTGAGAGACAGAGAGAAAGAAAAGTGGGTGCTTGCACTGATGAGTACTAATCAATGTAGATGTAGAGAATTTAAGGCGACAATGGGATGCGCGAATCCTGGAGCTCAACCAGTCACACATCCTCCACGGTGTCTGTAAGTCTGTGCTTTACAAGGAATCAATATCACATTACAGAATACTGAGAAATCTCTAGCAATATGTTCCAGATACACTGGCACCAAAATTATGTTACTGCACTGCAGACTTCTGAACTCTTCTGTTTTCTGGTGATCCAGCTTTTTGCCATTTTTATAAACATTTGCCATTTAAATAATGACTGGTGTTCATACTGGTGGGTGGTGTATTAAAGGTAAGCTTATTCACTTTGGTTCACAAGGTTCAGAAATGTTCCCATATCAGCTGTCTATATAACTAAATCTATCCTGACAGATTTACTATAAGACACCATATATGATCTGATTTATTTCCTTCCTTTTGAAACATTTTAAAGGGCTTAGTTTTCTTATTTCCTCTTCAGTAACACATGCAGTATATACTTTAATGGGTTGCTGATAACTGATGCAATATGTTTCCAGTTTATTTGGTACATCTGTACAACCTAATGCAGTCCAATACCATGGGCCCTTTATTCAATCTCTTCTTTGTAAAGTTAAACATGTTACGTTTTTGGTAGTGACAGCATGAGAAGTGTTGATTCAACTTTATGGTATTTTTGAGGCCATTATTAGTAGTGAGATTGCCTAGGACCTTGGTGCTTTTTCTAATCCCCTGCTCCCTAATGTATGTAGTTCTTAGCAATGTCTACCTTGCTGCTGTGGGTAAAAAAAAAAGTTGTATTGTCCCTGCACATGCAGAATCTCTGGAGCTATTCAACACTCGTGCTTGGACATCCTATTTTAATTAACCCTATGGGCCCGAACGACACATAGTGCGTCCAAATTCACACCTGTTCTTCTCTATGGATTTTCTCCGCAAACCGTTCTTCATAGCAATGTTTTCACAGCGAAAAAAAAAGATAAAGTTACACTAAAATTATGTATAACAAAGCTTTCATACAGCTTTGCACACACATTACTCTTGGATGGATTACTCGCGAATGCAGTGCTGTCATCCCATCACGCTATAAATACAGATCAAATGTCTACAAAATAAAGACCTGACAAATTTCTTTACAATCCATTATACAGATCTTGTCACTTCATATAGTGAGGAATAATATTATTACTATTTTTCTATGATCTTAGATGTAAATATTGCATGTTTCTTTCAGATAAAACACATTTTTGACTTGTGAATGAGTCAATGGAATTTCTTGCA
>NC_065512.1:30941679-31055700 GCF_006386435.1 Epinephelus moara
ACACGTGAACGCGGAGCACAGAAAAGCAGTCAGAGCTACAGGCTACAGTGAGGCTAAAAACAGAGTTCATATGATGTTTTTCGAAACAACTTTTTATGTCAGGGCTGCAGCACACTTGGATCACTATGGATGAGCAGTATGGAGATACTTTGTGGATTCAATTTTGTGTTCTTGGACGTTAGTCTGGGGCGCCGTCTACCATTAGGTATGCTAGCCGCCCCACCCGCCGATCTGCGCAAGGGATGTGAGCACTCTAAAATTTCACCAGGGCCTCCGTCGGCATATGGGTGAGTAGATAATGGCTGAATTTTCATTTTTGGGTGCACTATCCCTTTAACGTCTTCTGTTTTCCAGTATCCTTCTGAAACCATGTTACTACCATTCAATATTCATTTGAATTTTTTGCAACTGTTTGCACTGTTAATTGTGAACATACTACACACTCAAAACCTGCTTAATATGTAACTATGGAATTGGGACACAACAAACGTTTACATCCAAAGGGAAAACACAGGCAACCTATGTCAAATGCTTTGGACTTAACGTTTCTAGTCTGCTGAGGCAAATGTTAAAATCCGAATCACACTTGCCTTGTTCAAACATTATTTGTCAATATCAATCAATATGAATATCTTTCACACATTGCACTTATGCTATGGAGAAGCCTAATTTGTATTTATAGATTAAAAGCCTCTCTAGGGGGTTTCAAATTGTCATAGGTGTCACATTTCACAGCTCAGTATTCATCAGTGGTCTTCATCAAGCTTCAAACAAATAAGCACTGAGGGAGTCACACAGACAAAGAGGGTACTCTGAAACAATCCCTGGTCAGTCAGAGGATGTTCTCTGACTTCAGCCAATCAGTCTGCAATGTCAGTTAATTCTTCAGGACATTCATGCATATGGAAAATCAGCAAATGCTGGGGCTGCAGACTCTTCCACCCGATTAGCCTATTCTATTTAATTTTTTCCTTACTAACTGTGTTAGTAATACAGGTGTTTGTAATACAGGTGTGAGTGGGTTTTTGTGTGTGCGTGTGTACACACAAAACCCACTCACTCCCAACAATTGTACAATACATCACACACACACACACACACACACACACACACACACACACACACACACACACACACACACACACTAAATTGCCCATGAGGATAGTTCCTTTCAGCCACTTTAACCAGCAAATGTAGTCAGAGAGCAGGAAGAGTTCCACTTCAAAAAACCTCAATACACACAAACACACACATCCACATCCACATTCATACATGCGTGCTGACATACACACTCTCACGGCTTCACCCACTCGCTGCCGAAGTTGATTACAGCAGGCTGTGACTCAGTGGGCGTGGGTCATGGATGGATGGCTTTGTGTTTTCAGTTGTTGTGACTCCAGAGAACCATAACAGCACAGTGAAGCAGCACCAAAACATAAACTAAAGATAATGCTAATTGCTTTCACAACATGCCCTCCTTTAATCTGCGAGATGATTACATTTTGTAAAGTGAAAATGAAGTATTATCGATTAGACCCCCCATTAGGTATGAAGAAGATTCAGGCTTGGTATTTTGGGGTATAACACTTTTAAATCCATTCATAAGGAATTAAATGGATACTAAATGAGTAAAATATTACTAACCAATAAAGACATTAATTTTTTAACAATTCTGCTTTTCCATCCTGCAAATCAAATCACTTTTTTCTTCATACCTGACAGACCATCGATTTATACTTAGGAATAATCCTTCCCTATCTAATGCTCCACCCAACAGCCTGTTTCATCAGGAATTATATCCCATTTAGGAAGTAAAGAGAGGATTTGATGAGACCTTTGATTGGCTGAAAAAGGTCCTCAAACATCCCACCAGCAGTTCTAAAGATCCAGATTGTTAAGAGACACTTGCAGTGCTTTGCAGAATATTCCAAATTTGTACTATTGCCTATTGCATGCCATATAATAACCTTCTTTTTAACATATTTATACAAACAAACACATTTTATCATGCCTTCTGGTTGGATAATTTACAGTTTACAGTATGGTATGTTCAGGTAACATCCAGTGTTAAAAAACTATGTTAGCATGGCCTTTCTGATGTCAAAACCGAGGCAGGACCTTCTTCTGGAGAATGTAGATAATAGTTGTTCATGCATTCACGCTTTCACCAACAGAGTATTGTTAATAATACTTATCAAGTTTGGAGTGTTATGTTTCTTTAGTTTGCATTTGAAGCAGTTAATGGAATTAGCAAAGCTTACCAGCCACATTTGTGAGGTGACTGATGGCTAATTTAATGGTTGCTTAACAGCAAAATAACAATGTCAGCACCTCTGCCTAAACAGATGTCTGAAAATAAAGGTAGAGCAATGTGCCTCATGTTTTATGTATAACCCACAACCTGGGACTGGGCCCTGCAAAGCCATTTGCATTTGCACCTGGACCAAAAGAGTACACATAAAGAGCATAGAACCCAGTGCTTGCATGAAGACATATGCTGTGTAGGAAAGTACTCCCTTGTTCATACATCCACTACTCTCTGCATAACAGATACATAATAGTTGACTCTAGAGTAAGCAGTAATTTGAGATTTTCGTCACGTTGCGCAATTTTACACTCCTGACAGGTGTAGAGCCCAGCGAGGTAATTTCCGTATCTATAAAAATGCAATGCATTGCAATCTGGGATTACTGACTGTGTACATGCCAAGGACATTACATTTTTCATTCTATTGAGTGTTTTTTTTAACCTCCTTTTTAGTGGGGTAATGGCCAGTCTGAGAAATGAAAGAATAGGTATATGCAGGAAATATCACAATGCTGGTGCAAAGTCAATGGATGCACTTCAGTTAGCATGAAAAAAAAACAACAACTGTTGTGTGTGTTTATATAAAGCAGCATGCTGTTTCTTAAGGCCTCAGAGAAATTTCTAAGAGGCTTTGGCTCACTGACAAGGTAATCTGGGTTACTAACAACAAAAACCCACATTTCTTGTATTTACTTCATGAAAGGCTCCCAACTGACACTCTCCCTGTACTACACCAGAGACTATTGACTCATCTAAATAATCATTACCCCTGTCACAAACCAGCAATCCTTTCTTCAACACTCACTCTCTTGACTTTCACAACAACACACACAGACAAACTCTCAGATCTAATGGGGGTCACGTGGCAAACTTTATCACGCACTGCTGGGCACATCCCAATACATCATGGAAGAGGGTTTGTGCAAAGTGCCAAAGGTCAAATGTTGTACTTTAAAATGCTTTCAGCTCGCCTCAACTCGGGCTCAACTAACAACTATTACCCTGGTCAGCAGGCTCCCTGCTGAGTTACATTAGTTCGGTTGGCAATCCAGGAAAGCAATTACTGTAAGCCAACACTGAGAACATCAGCTTCTCCACATTTTTTGACACTGCCTGATGTACTGATAAAGAAGTGAATGGTAGAGAGTTGCACAACATAGAAATGATTGGAGACTGC
This sequence comes from Epinephelus moara, assembly GCF_006386435.1. Classification (NCBI taxonomy): domain Eukaryota; kingdom Metazoa; phylum Chordata; class Actinopteri; order Perciformes; family Serranidae; genus Epinephelus; species Epinephelus moara. The sequence continues at coordinate 30,945,164 of NC_065512.1, forward strand.
AAATGGGGAGAGATAGGGGGGAGAAGTTAAGAACCAATTATCCAGGGTGCCTATCTTGCAGAACCATCTTGATTTTCTGTTTTGCTTAGAGGAAGGCTGGCATTCAACCACTCCCATGGCAGCTCAGCATCTATCATTGTGTATACAAAAACACTGGTAAGGCCTGGATAAAGTTTGACTTTAGTTACGGTTCATAACTAGAACTACTGCCTCATGTTTGTATGCCTCCACCAACCAGTCAAGTTGCAGTAAACATCCACGCCTGTCCAGACTTATAAACTGAAAACTTTGAAGGAATTAAATGAAAGGCAAAAAGTATACTTTTTCAGAGTTATCACGATATTGACATATATGATTCCAGTAAATAATTTCCAGTGGGAAACATGATGTCTTAACTTAGACTATTTTTACAGAGGAGCACAGAGGACTGATAGAGAGCTCCAGTGCCACAACAATCACCGGAGGCCCAATGTAAGCAGAACCAATGAGCTTGTGGACTAACCAGAGGAGCAGGACTGAAAAACCACACAGGCATGGCTTCAAATTTGAATGTTGAAAGATACAAACTCCAAAACACATATTTTTAACCCAGCAGCACAGAAGATCTATACAATCAGCACAGTTTCAAGGTGGGCACCCAAGATTAGTGTCACCAAGTCAAAATCTGACCAAATGTCTCCCCTTCTGTTTAGTTACAGGTAAAGTTATGACGTTGAATAATGACCAAAAAGTGTTTTTGCAGAATATTATGATGCCACAGTGAAGTTGACCTTTGACATTCTGGATAAAAGAATGTCATCATTTTATCCTATTAGACATTTGTGTAAAATTTTGTTGAGATTTGCGTGTAAATTCGTATGAATTTTGTGAGGCCACAGTGACCTTTAACAACCAAAATCAAATAATTTCATTTTAAAGTCCAAGTGGACGTTTGTGCCAAATTCAAAGAAAATTCTCTCTCGGAGTTCTTGAGATATTGCATTCACAAGAATGGGACAGACAGATAGACAGACAACCCGAAAACATAATGCCTCTAGCCATAGCTGCCGCCGGCACGGAGGCATAAAAACACGCAAACAAAATCACACAAAGGCATGCAGATGTACATGCATACATACGTAATACTTTACACACAATATACACATCACCAAGGAGTTTAGAGTGCTATTTTAATTTACAAATTGTAAAGCCTGCTGTCTACTGTTGAAGAACATACTTAGTTGTGCATGAACAAGTATAAATTTTAAGAAGTGGCATATGCACCTGCTTCATGCATACAGCTCTTGAAAATAACATCACAGCCATTCTCTCCTCAGAAAGGCTGCTATTTGCTCTTTGTCTTTAGCCCACTACATCAGATTAAAGCACTCTCAACTGAATATCACATAATCCTACCTACAAAAGCAGGTATGGCGCACAGGGCATCACTGAAAGCTGCAGCAGGAAAAGTACCTTCCGCAGCAGCTGTGCGTCCTGTCCAAATACACTTTCTATGCAGGCTGCCAACAGAAGCTAAGGTATGAATATGATTATGGAGACTATAAGCACATCCGAGACACTATGGGGAGGCTACCCAAGTGAATCACCTGCATGTCAATGATTAAAGTCACTTTTTGCACTGAATTTATGACTGATGATAAAACAGAATTGAGGATTCAATCACCTTGAATATGTCAGTAAAACCTCACCTTGTCTCTCAGATGATGTTCTGCTGCATCGATGTTCAAAGGGTCATCAAAGTTCAACAGGTCCTGATGCAGAGGAAGAAAGAGAGAAGACATGAAGGGTTACAAGGTACAGAGAGAAAAGGCAAAAACAGCAAAGTTAAAGAACAGTGTGAACATAAGTCAAGAAACAAGTGATTGATCATGGCCAGAAGATCTCAAATGTTTGGTCGGCTTATTACAGAACTTTTCAGGGTTCAATACTTCTATCTGTGGGTCACATTTCTTTTCCAGATAAAAAGAAAAAAGCTGCTGAGGGAGATATTGCCCACTCAAGCACTATTTGCTATCTGCAATGTCACCCTGAGTTCTGCAACTGCGACAAACAAAACATCTTAATTATGCTGTTGCCGTAGAGATGCCATGCACAACAAGCGAGGAAAGATGCAGAGGTATTAGAGAGATAAAATGGAGGATGGCCTGAGAGGTTGTTTCCTGATTAAGAGGTAAGATTCAGGGCATGACCACACATCAGTACAGATTACCATCACTATTATCATCATAGAAACAGTGCTGACCTCTGGGCAAGTGTGGATACTTTCAAAATGCAACCAATGACGAATTTACGAAAGCTCACAATCAGCAAAATAATTTGGACTACACTACACACTCTATCTATCTATCTATCTATCTATCTATCTATCGACACATTTTTCAGGAAAATCCTGCATAGTATATCTTTAAATCTGTAATAAATGTCCATATTTTAATGACTTATTTAAGAATTTAACATATTCCCTATTCACTTTATTTTCAGCATCATGTTTGCATTCATATTCACAGAATTAAATTCCTTTCAGCCTTGGTACATTTTAATGAATGATTAAATAAACATCTTTCCCCACCAGATCCCAAAATCCAATTAGTTATCTTCATTTTCTGAACCATTTGCAATGAATTAGTGTTTGACCTGCAACAAGGGGACACCCAGAACCAGCTGGGATGCATTTCCACAAGCATAATGTACAATCCATTTTTTTCCCCCTATCATTTCAGAATGTTCTTCATATTGAGAAGTATAATTTCCCCCCAGTCAAAAATAATGGTTTTATTACAGCTGTAAAGAGAGACAAACAACAGCCTCAGTTCATCTGATCTGAGTTGGAACTCATGTCATTGCTGTAACCTACATACAGCAAGCAACTTGAAAAAACTTCAACAGTGTGAATGTATTTGTTCAAAAGCTGGACTGTGATTGCGTTCAATCATGCCTGTTAAAGGACAGAGATCTCTGGCCACAGCTTTTTCTTATTTAACTACAAATTTTAGGGAAAACTGTGTGTAAAAACATAACCATTCATTTTTCTAAAATCTGCACAGACTGCAAAACTATCAAATGCTCAAAAATGCTGGCCATTTACCCAGTGAGTGTGATAAGAATTCAAAATGTATTTGTGGGTAGATTAGTTTATAAAAACATGTCCATGTTAAAGAAGAAATAACAAGCAAAACTTACCGTAAACAAGGAGTTCAATCCCCAGACAACGTCCTAGAAAAATAACAATGAAAAACAATGAAAAACGTTAATGATCAAATAGTCACATTGCATCACAATGTAAATACAGATTACCTACCTATTCCAAAACAAAGCTTCTTAGTTCCTGCATGTCTGAGCAGTTTTACATTATGCAGAGACTTCTGTGCACCATTATATAATTACAGTTACATTACTTTCAATTACAATTACATTCAAATGCTGATCTTCTGAGAAATAAAAAAACACTGGTATTTGGTTACGTCTAATTTTTTTTACTGTCCTTTCACTCACCTTACAGGATGCAGGCCACCAGTAGCCCCATCAAATGTTTCCTTTATACTTATTTATGTGTACACAACCTTACAGTTAAAGAACTGAACCACAGCTAAATGAACAATAAAAACTCTCCTACCAGTCAAAAAAGTGAATACAACAGCAATCATCATTCTCAATGTACTATAATACTACATATATATCCACTTAATTATGCTTGATTGTAAAGTAACTTCCTGAAATGCAAATGCAAGCTTTATAACTTTCTGTCTCTAAGATAGTAAGCATTACATACAGTAATTATATCATGCTGCAATGACCTTCACAAGGATTGCAGAATCTCTTCAACATTTCCTTTGAGACAAAGCAGTAGCACAGCAGAACAAAAGATTAAGTTCAAAATCATCAGTTCCTGAATCTCCCGTCAGCAGGAGCCATGGGACTCTTTCATGTATCACAGTACCATGCAGGATGCCACTCTACAGTAGGTCTGGCAGTAGCTATAGGCTGTAGGGTTTTGTGTATGGAAAAACAGCATCATAATGGCCTTTTTTTTCCCCCCATCGTTAACGACTTTTATTATCCCCAGCTTTCCATTTACAGGAATAGTCAAGTGAAATCTAAGACCAGCAGTGAAATGGTGATGGGAAATAACAGAGTACTGGAAGACTTCACAAAAGACCAACTAATAAGGGATGTTTTATTTCACTGGGAGCTGCTGCAAATAACTTTTAGCTGGTCTGCCGATCAATTTCAAATTAATGCTTTCAGGGATTCCACTCAATTATCTTTCAATCATTCCACACATGTATTTATTTCATTTACATAATGAGGCTTTGAGCCAGGCTGAACTAATCACAAAGAACAATTTATAGCTTTTTCTCTGTCTCCATCTCCTATGTACCATGAACAAGTAGGTTTAATTTCCAAACTCAAAAGAACCATTGTATCATTATTATTATGATTTATTTATTTATTTATTTATTTATCTATCTATCTCTAGTGAACTGAAACCAAACTTTCACCAGCTATTACTATTGCCAGCCTGTTATTAAAGGCGTCATTTCTAAAGGCTACGGTATACTTTTTTCAAAACTCAAATTGGTGTATTTTAAATGGTACTGAATTCGGTGCAATCAGTGCTGGTACACTCACTGCAGCCAGAGGATTGTCCTTCTACAAAGGAGGTAGTTTGGTGTTGCAGTGAAAGTGTAAGTGATTTTGTTACTGTCTGGTTTGAGAATCCTTTATTTTGAATTTTTTTTTTTTTTTTAAATCGCAATTGTCTTTTTTTGATAGCTTAGGGGTTTCTATTTGATTGTGCTGATCTTTTGTTGCTCTCTGTTGTTGTTGATGACATGCTCATACTGTATTCTGTTATGTTACCTATGTTCTCTTATTTTCTATATGTTGTCTTTCATTGTGATGAACTCTGAGTTAATGTGTAATAAAAGTAAAATTACCATCGCAATTATCTGGTGTGAACACACAACATTCTAAAAACCTAACATAGATTCAGTATGTAGTGAAGATGGGACACGACATTTGTGTTATTTATTTCACTGCAGGTACACTGGTAGCCTTTCAGAAGGCGAATGTTTGCCACTGCGGCAGTTGGAACTTTCCTGTATTCTGAATCAGCGGTCGGCTATCTCAAATCCTACCAGCCTGTACACCACAGGCTGCTGCTGTCCACCGAGTATAATCGCATCACGCCGCTTAGGAGAGCAGATTGTAGATTTAAACAGAGAAAGTGGTCCCTGACTGGAAAATATGATTTTGATGGTGATGTTTCTCCAGTGCTGTTTCTCTAAATGATCTGTCTGTTCTCTGCAGGTGAAGAGGTGTTTAGGATTATTCAGGAAGCTGAGATACCAATACAATCAGCTATTGTATCATTTGCCTCTCTGTAGTTTCTATGGTTCCCGTGGTCACACAGCAAGCGAAGTTCAATTTTATCTATACAACACTGTCAACTTAACTGCCTGTTTCATATGTATATTTACAGCAGTTTAATTCAAAATTGATAGCACAGAAACAAGGAAAGAGAATCAGTCGAAATAAAATATTTCTGCTTAAAAAAAAAAAAACTCAAAGCAACAAAGTTGTGAGTTTGACATGAATGTATTTTTGCACTCAATGCTTTGTAAATGTAGTGAGATGTGTTAAATTTACCACATAAGCCATTATTGCAAAGGCATTTGTGTGTGTGTGTGTGTGTGTGTGTGTGTGTGTGTGTGTGGGCTGAAGTGGAGAGGAGTGGTGACCAGTGAAGAGGGACATCATCACCCACTCAAAAACTAACACAATCCTTTCTGACTCACAGTTTTTGCACTTACTTTTTCTCACATATTTTTTTGCACTCAGTGACATACATGGACTCAAACCCAACTGCGCTCATGCATATGACCACATCCACATCTTCATTTAAGTAAACAACAAAAGACAGCATTTAAACATGGACCAGAGACAACAAACAAATATCGACCAACTGTCAGACATGGTCCAGGGATAGAAATGGATGGACATGAAAAAGCACAATAGCCAAACCAACACATCTAATAGCAACATCAAAAGGTGACTGTACTTTCAATCTGAGGTAAACTCTCTATGGCTAAACAAAAGATAACTTCAACCATGCCTGATAGTTCCATGCCATGGCCTCCTTTCACATACCCCTTTCCAACAACAAGTTCTGTTCCGGCTCTCCTACCTAATTTTAAACCGTTCACATCAGTACAAACCCAAAATAAATTGGTTTGGAATTTGAAGACTTGGTTCCCAGCTGGGACCAAAAAATAGCAGATATTCCTTGACCTGAACTGCACACTGTGAAGACAATCAGTGGGTGTGTCATATTCTACAGGTTGGAAAGAGAGGATGGTGTTTTGCACATAAAAGTCTTCTACATCTTCTTAACTTCAGTATTTGGCTATGCTTGTTTTTTTGGTTAAAAACAAACATCTGTTACAACAGCTCACAGATAATAAGTGCCATTTGCTATGCTATTGCTGTTTACTTCTGTTGTACACTGAGCAACGCCCTCTGCTGATGGCACATCAGTTTTGCTAAAACTGGTCGAAACACGGACTGAACATTCCAAGAATCTTGAGTTGAACTGGTTCAAGAACCAGAGTTAATATGGTGGAAAAAGGATGAAAGTCATAGCCTAACCATCATTACCCATTAAAAGCTCCAAAAAAGTCCAACATTTTATTTATGAATTAGTCATGAATCATTCTCGGAACCCATCGGCTGTATTCGGCGTCTGACTTCCGGCAGACGGCGATACAGCCTCTGGAGGCAGACCCCCGATTTTTTGGCATTCCGGTTTGATTTGGGCGGAGGAGGCGAATTTCCGTTTCCGACTTCCGTTTATATATAAGTAAATATGCTGAACCATTGCGATGGATTCAGAGTTTGCAGTGACGCCAATTATGTTCCGCCTCGTTAGTTCACTGCACAGACCGTTTAACCTGGCAATAACTGCAGCCGGCTCAAATGTGATTGGTCAATATCACGCGGACTACAAACAGCCTACAACCAGAAACCAGGGCTCTTCCGCTCTTCTACCGGAGGCAAGATCTCCGGGGTTTGCCTACAGACTCTACATTCACTGAATGTAGAGTCTGTATATAGAGACTAGTCATGAATCAGTTCGGGTTATTTTAGACGATTGGTTAGAATTTCTTGTCTCTGTCTTAATAAATTAACATATAAAAATATCTACCCAAGGTTCAGACCGGCTTTGTTGCACCAGAAAATTGGTAACAGACAAAATTAAAATGTCTTCTCTTTCTCCTCTCCAGCTTTGTAATGATCAGAGAGCTTTAATTCATGTATCTGTGTAGTAAAACGTTGCACAAATGCATTCCTGCCAATTAAATGAAAGCTACAATGCCAGTGAGTGTTTTTCTTAAGCTGGACTATGTGCTCACTGGTTATGATTGCTATAATGAACACAAACACACGCAGAGATAAGCATGTATTCTGTATGCAAAGCTTCTTTCCTTGCAGTGACTTCTTGGAATCAAGTCCAAAGAAGAAAAGTATTCAAAACAACAAAATCACACAGCTGAGACTGAAATATGCTATAAAAGACAAGGTATTTATGTATACTTCAGAGCAAAGTATCGTTTGAAAATTTTTATTTATACCGTGTATGTGTACCCACAGAAGAGAATAGAAAAGAAGAATAGAAGTAATCAGGAGAAGGTAAACGCCACGTCTGTTCCCACTCTAAATCTGACTACAAAAACTGAGTATAATCATAGCTTGAGTACAGACATTGAACAAGTGATGAGATGGCATCTATATGCTTATCACGACCGCTAACACAGCAGCTGTACTAGGTTTCTAAATGGCATAAAAGAAAAGAAAAAAGGTAGACATTCCCTCATTGTCTTTCTACTGTGATGGCCTCGGCCATGTTGTGTTTTGCTGGCCTCTCTGTGCTCCTCCCTTCCCAGGTTCTCCCTGCCTGTCTCCCTCCCATCTCGTCAGGGGATTCACCTCACCTGTGGCCTTGTCTATAAAGGCATGGCCATTCCACTGACAAACCTACTTAAGAAGACTACGCCTTTTGACTGGTCTTCTCACTGTAATGCTGCATTTGAACGTGTAAAAAAATTGATATGCTCTGCTCCTGTGCTCTCAGCTCCAGTATTCCACAAACCTTTTAAAATCCAGGTGGATGCTAGTGAAGTTGGTGCTGGGGCCGTCCTTCTGCAGGAAGGGGAGGGGGGAATTGACCATCCTGTATGTTTTTTCTCACGTAAGTTCAACTGTCACCAGCTGAATTATTCAGTGACTGAAAAAGAGACTATAGCTTTGATTTGGGCCCTGAAATTTTTTGATGTGTATGTTGGCCCCTCTCTGCCTGTGACCGTTTACACAGACCATAACCCTTTGACCTTCTTGAGCAGCATGCATAATGCCAATAGTAGGCTTATGAGGTGGTTGCTATTTCTACAGCCTTACACCCTGAACGTATGTCACATCAAAGGTAGTGATAATGTTCTGGCTGATGCGCTCTCCCGTGCGCCCTGCTGATTTTGCACAAAACCCTGTTAGTGGGGTCTTGTGTTTATGGGGGGGGGGTGTGATGGCCTCGGCCATGTTGTGTTTTGCTGGCCTCTCTGTGCTCCTCCCTTCCCAGGTTCTCCCTGCCTGTCTCCCTCCCATCTCGTCAGGGGATTCACCTCACCTGTGGCCTTGTCTATAAAGGCATGGCCATTCCAAGATGGCTCTCTCTCTCCTTCCTGGATGGCTGGGGCCTCCAGGCAACCCCAGCGTTGTTTGGTTTGGTTTGGGTTGTGTTACGTTGGCTCTTTTGGTTCCTTATGATTACACACATACACCTCATACATCCAACACCTCTCACCACACCACTGATTACTGATCTGCACTTAAATCTTATTCTTTAAATAAATTTTTGGTTAATCTAACTGGTTGCTGTGTGGTTCTCCCTCTTTTGTTGTGCTCTTAAACGAGCTGGGCATAACACTACATACTGTACAGGAGTACGAAAAAGAGAATGCAATGTGAATACTATGAAGAGAGTACTTTGTTATTAGTTTTGGCAGAACATGTTGAAAAGGTCTTTGGAAGTTTCTTCAAAGTGGAAATCAATACCTAGATGTGTGGTTTTCAAGTCAATAGAAGAACTAGCAGAATATAGCTTCTTCTGAAAGCACAGAAAAGAAAGAAGGCCTCCAAGTATACTAATGTGTGATAACACAAACTTCTAAAACCTGAAAACCTTAGAATCTTTTCAGGTTGGACAAACCCTGATAATAAGGTCAAGGGCAGTCTTGAAAGGAAACTCAAGAAAACACACTGGATGATTGCAGGGTTGGGCAATATTGAAAGTCCCCTACTGACGATATATCTTTAAGAAAAACAATGATATATGATATTATCGTCAAAAAAATGGCCCCTATGTATCGGCAGTAAGAGCTTTTTTTTTTTGCACAAGGGCATGCTGAGATCAATAAATCAGATTAATCAACTGGAACTATTTTATTCAGTAACACTTTTATCAACCTTGATGAATGGAAAGAACATAACAGAGAGGCTTTCATTTTGTTGCATCAACAAACCAACTTACGCCAAGTCGCAAACTCACTGAGGTGAAGTTTTGCAGTAACAACCAAATGAGCAGTGGATTAGTATGTTTTTAGATAAGCAGTACATTACTCGTATCTGTCTTTTCCCTTTTTCTTTCCTTGTCATTGACTGCATGTTTGTTAAAACATGATGTACAGTAGCTACCTCCTAAGAACGACAGAGAGCCGCTGCTTTGTGTGCAGCTGAGAGGCAGATAGTGCGGTAGTGCGGATATTGCTTATCTATCTATCTACAGTTCAGCTCAGTTCGGTACACTTTTTTCCCGTTTCCACTGTGAAAAGTTGTGGATGGTACCAATGGAACCGTTCCATACCGTCCCCATCTTTGGTCACCCCTCTGTTGGGGTACCTAGCACACAGATCTGGTACTAAAAGGTGGAGCTGTGAACACTGCAGTCCATTGATTGGTCAATAGAAGATGGTCACTCTGCTCAGGGCTGAGCTGTGGCTGGCTTTTACACTTAGGTAACCACTGTTCATACCGTGGAGAGTTCTATTAGTAAACTGTGACTATAAAGTGAAAGGATGTTTTGCTGCCTCTCACAGCAGATGGAGTCAGAGAAAAAATAACTTCACTCACTGGGCCTACTGCCAGCGACTTTAAAGGTGGAACTGACAACCTCAATAAATCAACACACCTTAAGTTTCATCACCTTAACAACTTTGACCGTTACTTTAGTAGTTAAGAGTGGATTACTTTAGTAATGAGTGGATCAAGTGTTTATATATGTAAGACTATATTATATAATACTATGTTATATATGACTATGTTAGTAAACTGCATATATCCCAGTCCTCACTCTGAGAAAAAAAAAAAAAAGCATTGCAAAGCGTCATTCCTGTGAGCTCCAGCAACACTAAACCCCCAAGCTTGCCATAGAAGGACTAGTCTGAGTGAGCGGAAGTTTGCTGCATAGATCAGCCTCTCATTGGGCGGAATGAGCCACCCGCTGAAGTCCCGCCCTACCACCTCCAGTTGCAGTTTTCAACACGTCCTTTACTAACTTTTGCGGTGTTTGATCTTGCGGGGATGTAGCCATTTTTCTGCCATGGTTCGCGTCCTGTAGGCGATATTTTTGTGGGCGTGTTACACCAAAACCTGTTTCCCCCCGGCAATATTTTTGCAAGCGCACCGTTGCTGTGGCACCGCCCAGAACGACTGTGATTGGATGAAAGAAATACAAGCAGCCGGGGCGTTTTTTCTCCAATCTTAAAGTGAGAGTCGGCCCAGCCAGACCTTTCTTCTCTTGAGAAAGGTCTGGTGAGCGAGACTATAGAAGGACTAAATGCACAAACCCACTATTTTTAAATATAAATGGAGATAAACTTTCACTGCAGCCTGTTAAAATTTGTTCTGAAAATGACAACGTGCAACCCCGTTCTGTGGACGATAAACAAGGTGCAGACTTCCACCTGTGTCACCGGCAATAAGGAAATACAGTGAGTGCTGGACGGAGCAGTGAGTGACAACAACCCCGCCCACATATAAGGATATATAAGGATACTGTTTGCGAAGGAAACCCTAGGGTCTAGGTACCATAGGTACCTAGGTCTGAAGGGTTACTTTTGGTTCCAAAGGTACCATACCAAAAGTGTTTGGTGAAAACAGGGCTATATAAAAAGCAAGAGAAAAGAGTCAGGGAGAGCCTGAATATAGTGCAAAATTAAAAAAAAGATATCATGGATGCATTATGACCATTATCATGGCCAACTAATATCATTTTAAATGATAATCTTGTCATATTGCCCAAACCTAGAGGACCCTAAAGACTTATAAATCTGGAGGTAGGAGGGCTATCCAATGCCTCTGAAAAAAATCCCTGCCCCTCCACTTCTAAAAGGCAACTGCATACATGCATACATTTACACATTTACATAAAGACGCATATCCCAGCCTTGTGTCCCTGTAGAGAGGCACAGGTAGGGGTGGATTGGATCAGAATGTTTAAGTCAGAATTAAGCATGGAAGGCAGAGCCTCACCAAACAACTGCATTCAGTTCCACACCGTAGCTACCATCAAACATCATTTTAGTCAAATCTTGAATAGCTATGGCAGAGGGCGACCTTGCTTTAAACTTCAGGAACTGTTTCTAAACAGCTCGCAAAAGTGCTGTATTAAGTGAAGGATAAAGCAAACAAAGTCAAGGCACTCTTTCATATGCAGCTGGAAAGCTTTTCATTATGATGTTTACCTTACATTGGTGAGCAAAAGATTTTTCATTGTGTCCTGCGATGATTCCACAATGTTTTTAACAGCCCTCAGCGGTATTTCTTGCAACTCCATTTTGTTAGTGTGAGATAGTAAAGAAGTGGCTGAATATAGAAAAAGCCTCATCTCAAGGAGTGTGACACTAGGCCTTTCCTAAATTACCAACTGAATGGAGAGCAGGCTTTTACAATATCCATCTATCCAATAGCTCCTAAATTTCTTCAAGATTTGAGCACAATCAGACGGGGTACAAGTCCACAGTCTAATTTGGGCTCAAACTTTTCACTACAGATATAAAATAATTTTGAACCCCTGCAGAGACATGAGTTTATGCATATTCATGGTATTTTCTCTTTATTTGACAAAATGCTTTGACCAACAAATAAGCACTTTCCTTAACAGCTGCTGGATGTCTTGATTAATTCTCTCACATTAACCCTACGTATAAAAGCAATTATAGGATCAACATGCTCCACAAACTGTCAATATAAAACAAAAAAACAAACATTAATTTCCCTGAAGAGTAAATTGGGGTTCTTTTGCTTTTGTCACAACTTGCTCTTGTTTTACTGTTTTATTGTTTTTATTGTTTGTCTTATGTTTTTATTTTTGTACAGCACTTTGTTTCAGCTGTGGTTGTTTTTAAAGTGCTCTATAAATAAAGTTGAGTTGAGAGTTGAGTTGAGAAAGTTTATTTGGACCATTTCTGCGATTGTTGTAAGCAAACCGCATTAATCCGCGTGTCCTTGAATTATCCCAGGGGTGGGGTGCTTCTGTGTTGGTTTTGTATTGTTGTGTATGTTTCATTTTGTCTGATCTGGCTGTGAAGGGTGGGAGGCATGGGTGAAGGACTTTGCTCATGATGATATATTTGTATTGTGTTGTTTGTTTTGGAAGAGAATAAATAGACTAAGTAAAACCATAAAGGAGCGTGCAATGATGTCGGAGTGGAATATTTACAAACTTTAAAATATAACAAAGATCTATTCTAGCCTCTTTTGAATTGTTAATCGCAAGGACTAACAACTACCAAGGGAAATTTTATGAAGTCTGGTCTGCTTTTTTGAAGTACATAAAAAAAGAAACATAAAGGAATGAGGAGATTTGTGCTGCCTGGACGAAAAGATATTCATTTGTTTATCCTATACTTGGAACATTTTTTCTATTCCATTTATTTATTTTGACTAGTGCCCAGATTTGTTCTGTTTCTCAGATACTCTACGCTGTATGTTGATTCATATTGCATTGTTTTGTTTATGTGGTGGATAATTTAATATGAAAAAACTTGGTCTATTCTGCAGAATAGCTGAAGGTGCTATGAATTCTTTTTTACCCTAACTCTGAAAGTAAACATTGTCAAGTAGAGATTGCTGTCACAAGGGGAGTAAGCAAAGTCCTGTTAGTCAATCCCTCAACAAAAATGTAATGAAGACTGATAAAATGAATGCTACACTTGTTTTTTCTGTTCAAGGTTAAAATGTGCACAGTCAAAAATCCCTGAAACAGATTTCTACAATAGAGTAACTTTTTCTTCAACACATGGACATTCTCTTAAATTAATGCATTTATTTACCTTTAATGTTCTAGTGGGAGCCCAGCCTGTGCCATCAATAGAGTGTTCCCGCAATAAGCTGAAATTCAGAAAAAAAGAGGGAGAGAAACACATTTACAATACTGGTATATTTTCTAAGGCACTTTGAGTGAGCTCACCATTGTATGTTTTTGCCCTCGCACAATGCCAGAGGTGTTCCCAAAGGTAACAAACCACTGTTTAAAACATCAACAAACATATAACATTTGAGAATGTGATTGGCTGCGCTGTTAAAAGGTTTGCCCATTAAATTTCAGGGAATGTGGGTGAGGATGGATGTCAAACTATAGGAATACTGTTTAATTGGGTGTTGAGATAATTTTCTTAGCAGGAAGAACAATAATGCAACATAAGACAAAATGCAGCTTGAAAGAAGGTGAAGGCAGTATTACCTCAAACAGATCTCTCCATTCTCTGTGATGTTGGGATGCCATATTCTGGTCAGACATCTCACTTTAGGAGGCTGGAGATAAACATGGAGCAAGAAAGGGGAGAGAGGAAGTGACATGTTTTATTTACGTTATCATTTCATATAATTTTTAAACAAACTTTGACCAATATACACTAGTCAGAGATGATAATACAAGTTTTTGCGGAAGGTGCAAACTGAGACAACTCCATGCTTTTGCTGCTGTGGCAAAATAACGTGTTACTAGCTGAACTTTTTTGTCTTAGATCTTCATTGGTCACCACAGCATCAAGTTTAAGTATTATGGAGTGATGTATATATAAAGACATTTTGCTCCTACTGTAACACAGTTTATTAATTAACACTTAGATTTTCAAATGTACTTTTTAGATTTACATTTAAGGTTTAAACAGCCCTTTTAAAATTAGCATGAATGTTTGCAATCATCATACCAATGAAAGATCCTCAATGACTCTGCAAGGTTACAGTTTCTTTTCTTTGTAGATATTTTGTAAAACACTCTCCAAACTAATTCATCTTCTAACCGCTTCATCCTCTTGAGGGTCGCGGGGGGGCTGGAGCCTATCCCAGCTGACATCGGGCGAGAGGCAGGGTACACCCTGGACAGGTCGCCAGACTATCGCAGGGCTGACACATAGAGACAAACAACCATTCACGCTCACATTCACACCTACGGTCAATTTAGAGTTATCAATTAACCTAGTCCCCAATCTGCATGTCTTTGGACTGTGGGAGGAAGCCGGAGTGCCCGGGGAGAACCCACGCTGACACGGGGAGAACATGCAAACTCCGCACAGAAGGGCTCCCACACCCGGGATCGAACCGGCAACCCTCTTGCTGTGAGGCGACAGTGCTAACCACCACACCACTGTGCCGCCCACTCTCCAAACTAATTTATTTGTATTTTCAGTTATGTGCTAATGCTACTCAAAGCGAATCAATCAAGCCTATTTTGTTCAGTAAGGACACACACGACCCACACACAAATAGAAAAATGGCCAAGAAAATGCAACAAGGCCATACATGTTTTTTTAATTAACTACAGTATTTGCCCCTGGTGTGATGTGGTTAAAAGGTTTTGTGTGTATTTTCCCTTTTTTCTTAGCTTTTGTGAGAGTCAAACAGATCAGCTCACAAAACTTGGACCAGTGTCTACAGATGGTTTATTCAATGATATTGGTCAACATGCTTCTGTGAATCCATGTCCGCATAGAGTCTACACTCCACTGTGTTTTGGACTTTGAATCATTATTTGGGGATTTTATCATTTGCACTTCTTGTATTTATATTTTTCTATTATTGCACTATATGTTTGTATCTAATCTTGTATCCTGTTCTGTACCTGTTTTTTTTACTTTGTTGTTTGTTTCCCGTTTTACACCTGGACCAAGGAAACACAATTTCATTCCCCTATGTACTGTGCTGCACTATTGATGGATAACTATAAAATCTCTCTTTCCTATCTCTTCACTTGTCCAGTTAGATTTGATAAGGCAAACATCCCACACTGTGCCTCTCCATTAACTCAGTTTCCGAGTTTGACCATTTAAAGCCAGTTTACATGCTTCAAAATATCTACACATTTAGAATTAAAAGCATGCGTTGAGTTTTTACTAATCTGAGAAGACATTTGGAAGTAATCTGTCAAGTCAGCCCAGAATGCAATGTCTGAATTGTGTGTCTGCTTGTTCTCATATGTTTTTTTTTTTTACATTACATCTGTTAGCATTAGCCTTGCATACTGCAACAGAAGAAAGAAAAAGGTAGCTGTCATTTTTCTCGACTAATTAAAGTCACATAAGCTGTTGTAAAATAACTATTATCATGTAAATTAAAAGAATCCGATTCTTTCTTCTTTCTTGGTAACACAGAAGCTATAGCAGTGATGGAGGAAAGTAAAAAGCAAGTAAATAATAATAGGAGGTTTCGGGAAAAGCAAGGAAGAAAAGGCTGTACTGACTGCCTCCATACACCACTGCCTCTAAAGTGCAATGTAGTATGTTCCTATTGTTCAAGCAATAACAATGGTTGTTTGCTCCAGTAATACTCACATAGAATAGAAAGCATGAGAACATGACCTTGGTCTTGAAGTCTTTTCACTGGATTCTATTAATGTGAGAAATCATTGAAACTCTCTTCGAAAAATGGCGTTGCCTCTCGATCTCACACCTGCTTACTTGAACCTCACTCACACAATGTGGACTCCCTCTTACTAAGATAAAATCAGCAAGGGTCAGAGTCTAAACTTTCTCCAACAGGACTCCCTGAAATTAGAACCGCTGTCTATGATCAATGAAGTCACCCAAAAATAAAAAACCCAAGACCTATCTTACATTAATTCCCTAAAACACCATGTGTTCAGGTAGCATGCACGCTAATGGATCATGATTTTCGTAAACCTGATGTTTGTCAGGGACGGTCCATGACTAAGAGTACAGTCTATCAACAAAACATCATAAAGGAACAGAAACTGAAGGGTGTTCTCAAGTAACAAGAAACTGCAAACGCCTCTAAAAATGTCCTGCCTTTTTCATGAGACACTGATCAATCTGAAATGTTTGCTCTTTTTTGTTGTTGTTGTTTTTTCAGATGGTTTGTTCTATTGACCTGCCTGGGAACCACATGAATCTGCAAGCTCATGTTAAATTTGCTCTGGCAGATACGTCTGGTCCCCCTCTGCTTTGGACAGGTTTCCAGCAGGCTGACATGGCGGGTCAATCAAAACCATGTATCTAATATGGAACATGTTTGAGATGAAGACCGTAAAGAGGAGCTCCATGGAAGCATTTTCAAAAACAACCAAGATGGCTGCAGCTGATACGGAACTTTCTCTCACTACCGTTATCACATCTGTATTGAGCAAACCAGATGGTATATTTTCCAACAAGAACAACAGTAAACTGCATTTAAAGATTTTCTTAAGAAAAAAGATGTGTTTGCCGATTTTCCGACGGGTTTTGGCAAAAGTTCAACTTATGATATACCAGCTCATCTCTGCACGCTGGAGTCTGTTTGCATTTTTCTGTTGCTCAGGCATTTTTTTTCCCTCATCTGCCCTTGTGTGCTGTGCTTGGCTGGTGCTACAGTGATTTGCCACTACACCGGGCAAACCTAGTCACTGGTCGGTCGCTCAAGGCTATGTCCCATGTTTCGATGCTTTGATTGGTTGCAGGTCTAACCGATTGCATCCAGAAGCATTTTGGTCTATGCCCGTTGATAACTCCTCTTTGAAAATGAACAGAGAGGTTTGATTAATTCACATTTGCAATTTGGTCTGGTGATGTCAGGCTACTGCTGACAGCATCAAGATAGAAATTATTCAAAACAGCTTTTAACAAATAAGGAAACATTTTCTTAATTTAATTCTTTTTTTGTATAGTTAAGGGATATTATTCTCTATAAAAGCTGAAGTGATTCAAACTGTGCACATGTTTTCAGTGATTTTAATTCTGTTTGTCACACATTTTCAATCTCTCCCCAGGTATTAATTACAGCCCAAAATACCTGTCTAGTGGGTCCCTTCCAAATGGACACCTGTTGTTTCTTAGGTTTATCTGGGTCATTGCTGTTAGTGAATTCCAACAGCTCCAAGCACTTTCTGTGCTGTGTAACCGTAGAGCTCAAACATTTTGTTTTTTTGGTTAATCTGATGGATAAAAAACAATTAAAACCACAGTCCTCACCTAAAGCCTGTATGTATGACAGAAAATCAATGAAACGCTGTTCAGAGTCACAGAATGAACCACTGTACTGTGAGCTACAGGAAGATTTCAACCAGGCTGTAGACCGCTTTTGTCAACTGATTTGATGTTGGGGGAGTGTGTTTACTCAGACTCACCTGTAATAAATATTCTTCATAATTACTAGCATAGTAAACGGCATTCATTCCCCTGACTCGCTTTAACAACTGCTGAGCAGTTTAACCCCATTATAGATTTAACATGATTAATACTGATAAGAAACACTTCTTAAAGAGGTGATGAACACTGAGCAATATGACTGGGATTTGTGTGAATATTACCTTACGCCAGATATGACACTGCAATTAATATCCATCTAGATTTGCTAGAAAACTAGATTTTGATTTCACATTTTCAACAGCCAGGTGCAGCTGTCTTTCAACAAGCCAGATGATGATGTCATTGAGTTGGTTCCTCTCTGATGTCCGTCTGCTTGCTTGCCAACAGGAGTTGTTGAAGTAGACTTAGCTAACTTGGTACCGTAAACCGTGTTTTTTTACAGCTAGTGTATAAGATGTTTTGAGTAGAGTCGTGCACAAATGTACGCAAAGTCACATGGCACCCAATGGATGGGACACATGTTGCATTGCTGGTATCCACCTTATTTTCTGTTTTGACAGAAAAACTTGAGTCTGGGATTACTTATATGGATATATAATACTGGGAGAGGAGCCTTGCGAAGCCGTGAGTTGTAAACAGAGTAAGACTTCTGGTTTATTATCTAAGGTGAAGCCAACATCATCAATCAGCTGAACATAATAAGCCGATTCTGTTGCTGAGGAGGGAGCTCTTTGTTTCCAGATTTTACCAAAGAGCCAGCATGATTTTGGTGGTGTCTCCATTTCAAGGATAACAGTCTATTATGTACACCAAGAGGAGAATGGTCGCACCAACGCCAAACCCAACTGCCCCCCCCAGCTATCTAACCTGGACACACATGGGGAAACAGGACAAATTCAAGTGACAGTCAACCCCGACAGTTTTTCTGATGACAAGTCATACTGTTTTTGTTTGTTTGTTTGTTTGTTTTCTTTCCAATGCTTCATGATGCAAAAGATGCTGATATTTGACTTGGCCTCTACAGGTAGGAATGATGTTAATCATGATATAAGGTGGCTTGTGGATGTGACCACCGCTGGGTTAGGCTAATGTTAGCTATGTTAGCTGTGACGTAACAATGTTAAGGTATTGTCGTAGGTGTCTCATGTTGTTGTTGTGGTCGTACAACTTGATGGAGGCAGTAGAAGAACACATATTTGGTGTGGGGAAAGTGATTTCTGTCATTTGTCAACTTGACATTGACTGTAACGTTCACTTTCACTTTCGCTGCTGTTATTCTTCTCCATTGGAACAGGTCTTAACACTATAGCTGGTCTTATTGGCTCAAAATTCATAGGCAATTAATTTTTAACTTTGTCTGTGGTTGTTTATTTCTCATCATAAGTCAAACAAACTCCATCGTTTCAACACATATGTTAAAAAAACATTTACAGTGGTCTGAAGTACTCAGCGCTCATTATAAACAACCAACCAAATGACGTCACCAACTAGCTTGTAGTAACATGGCTGCACTCTGCTGGCGAAAAGATGAAATACAATCTAGTTTTCCAGCTTATCTGGGTGGACAGTAAGTTTGACTGCAGTGTCATATCTTGCTTTAGGTAAAAGTGAAAGGAGCCACAGTCATATTGTTCAATGTTTCATCTCCACTTTAAACTTTCTGTCTGGTCTTACTGCTCTTCCCCAATATCAATCACAGGAGCAATTCTCCACTTGAATGCCACAAGGCCCAACTTTATGAATCCATTAACCTTTCATGATTGAATGTTTATTATTTATCATTCTGTGGCAGGCATCATAAAACTGACACAAATTACTGCATGTAGAGGAAACAATGTGTGTGTGTGGGTGTATGTGTTAAAAGAATTCTACAAAAGACAAAGATATAAGGCATACAGAGACGTGCAGGGCTACATACAGACACCAACAAAAGAAATACACACAAGCACATGCTGGCATGGTGAGATAACGCCCATCTAGCAAAAATGAATAGAAGTACAGACACTAAAGAGGTGAGCAGATTAACTTTAAATCAAAACGGCCAAGTGAAACAAAGTGATGCAGTGTATTGCAGACCCAGAGAATAAGAAAAAACTACACTAGTACCTTGACATTCCTATATGAATTTTAATGGTAGGAGATGTGGTATTGATGCCACTATGCACACATTTTTAGTCAATGCCAGCAGTTGATAATCTGAGGGCTCTACTACTTTAATCTTTGCTTCATGCACAAAACAACAGGACAAAATAGAACACACCACGATTCGACACCAAATCTGGAAGGGTCGTTATTTTAACGGGGGAAAACTGGAGTCTACCTGATAATGCTGAAAACACATAGGCAGGCTCACAGACACACACAGGCAGATACACAAATGCACTTTTTAGACCAAACAATGAGATATAACTGGACTACTCACCACCATGTTATATGCTTCTGGGACATCTATTTCAAACTGAAACTTTCCACTTTGGTAGTAACCCTCATCTGGAAGAAGATGGAGGAGAAAGGTCAGTGGAGAAGGGTTTTTAATAATGAGCATGCATTTAATGACAAACATCAACTCACAAATTCCTGTGAAAGGAGGGACTTTAATCATCATCATACACTGCTGATCAGGATTTAGATATATGTCACCAAATCATCATGACCTTCCACGTGATTGAAAACTTTAAGATCATCTTTAACACAATTATCTCAACCTTTTAAAACATGTTTTACACACACACTCACACAAAAAAAGCAGATTCGTAGATTTTGACTTGAATTTCATGTTCCCACAGCAGGCATTCATTAACAAGAAAGTATCATATTTCTTTCTTTAAAAATAAAAGCAAAAATAATGACCCCTAGGTGTAGGAATAAGACTTCTAGAAGACCATGCTCGGACCAGAAACGACACTGCATTTAAAAGGGGCTGTGTTGCTCAAAGTACTTGTGAGCAGGTTAAATATGATTTATGAGCCAAAACTCTGGTACTAGTGTGATGCTAGTTTCTGAAAACATGATGGTACCCATAATTCTCCAGTACTGTAGGCACCAGGGATGCAATTCTTCCAGACATGACTGGGCAGCATACATACCTTCAAGTGTTCTAGTCTAATGTTCAATGCGGGAGGAATGCTTATCAGCACAGAAGAACAACAACAACACGTGGAAGACAGCAACAAGTGCAACTGCAGTGACAGCTCCACTTATACTCATGGAAAAGAAAAGTGTTCTTCCCTGGCGCCAGCATATTTTGTTAATTCTATGCAAAGAGAGTGCCTCATCTTAACACTTTGCTACAAATGCCAGCAGCCTGACGAGTCAGTGAGCATCTACTCTAGTTGAGGACTGCATGTTTATTTTTTCCTGGTTGCCAAGACTTTAAAAATGTTCTCTTAAAACACAGGGCTGGGTACAACGCTGTGCTCGTCATTGTCACTTTTTACCCAGCCACTGGATCACAGTGGAGGAGGGCTGGGACAAACAGCCCCAGTTACATCTTAAATGTAAGGCTGTTCTCACAAATTGTTCGTATGTTTTTCTATGAAAAGTAATATACCCAAAGTTGTATGCATCCCACAAATTATTTAAGGCTGCAATCATGTGACCAATGCACTGACGGGAGTAAATGAGGCAGCGGTCCCAAGAGGTCTTTGTAAGGAGGCAGATTGAGGTGGTGGATGGGTCACAAAAATCTGGCCTTTCCCTTGGAGTCGCTTGTTCAGAACTATGTGAATTTTTACGTCCTGCCATGATTCTTTTCCTAAACCTAACCACAGTAACTCTACCTGCCTAAGCCCAACCTCTATGACTTTATGTCAATCACATAACTGTACGTTAAGGACGTAACGTCATTCGTGGGGCACTAATTCATAGGATATCATACAAACTGTTGTACATTTTTTGTAGGGTACCATACAAACCGGCCTACGAGAATACGTTGTATATGTCCAGGGGCCGAACAACAATTATGGAAGAGAAATATGTTATATTTCCTCACCCACAAAATCTCATACACCCACAAAGACTAGCACTTTGCTTTCAAGGCCAAACATCAGGGATCAATAATAAAATCTAAATTAAATGAAATGTTTTAAATTTTTAATGTATATCTATTACATGGGATTTATTGTTTCATTTTTTTTTTTACCAAGGTATGGCACGAGTTTTGAAAATTGTGGAATTTTAATGATACTGGTATCTACTACCAAATCATTGATACTGTAACATGCCTAGTCAAATTTGATTAATATCAATCCATCTCTACAATTGCAAGATTAACAATGTGCACGGGCACATGTTTAATTGGCCAAATTCAGTATGCGACCTAATGATGCTAAACTGCGAGCAAAAGCTGAGCCTCATTCAACTATTTGCTGGCTCTCCAGTGCCAACGCATTGATCTCACTGAATTGAAAGAGGTCGTGTCTGAACTCAGAATGACAGCTAAAATCGACCAGCTCGGCCGAGATCAATAAATCTGCGACAGGAGAGTAAATGAGAGGAAGAGTTGAATCTTAGCCGAGGAAGTTTTCTCAGGAGAGCTAAGACCA
Source organism: Epinephelus moara (assembly GCF_006386435.1). Taxonomy (NCBI): domain Eukaryota; kingdom Metazoa; phylum Chordata; class Actinopteri; order Perciformes; family Serranidae; genus Epinephelus; species Epinephelus moara. The sequence continues at coordinate 30,967,341 of NC_065512.1, forward strand.
AATGTGTGACCTTTCAGCCTAACCACATTCTGTAGGTCAAGCATAACACTAGCTTAATCCTCCCTCTCCATCTTGTGATGGCAGACAGTACACACGCACACACACACACACACACACATTTATCGGGGAAGACAAATGTGTAGAGGGCTACACGTACATGCAAGCAGAAAACATGGAAAATATACACACATGACAAATTAGATGTTTCTTAGTCAACTGCGGTAACATTTGTTTGACCAGTTTATATATCCATCTACCTTTCTAAGCTGTCCAATCAATGTAACCTATCTCACCCTCCATCTCTCCATCTCTCCCTACTAGTAGCCTTTAAAGCCAATTACAGGCTTGTTCAGGATCTGTTTGAGAGCCGTCTTTAATTAGTGGAATAACATTTACATTTCTGCTGTGATCTCATGGGGCCACATGGTCAAAAAAGGACAGGCATAAAAACAGCTACAGCACTTTTAGGTATCAGAGTAGGAGAGGGTGTAGAAGACTTGCTGCGGAGCTTGTTAGAGCTCATACAGGTGGACTCATACTCTTAGCAAGTTCTGATAGAACCAAAAGTGAGAGAGAGATTGAGAGGAAAGGAAGGACTTGATAGTATCCAGATTTGCAGATTTTGTCTAAAGTACCTTACCGTGGATCACATACTGAAATACACTTCTACACAGTTATTTGAATGCTGCTTTGACACAGTATCAATAACACTTAAAATCGTGTTTCAGAGGAAAGGGGGTTTTACGCATGCATTCAAAATTGGAATAAAGGCAATCGGCTCACTCGCTCTCAATCTCCACTCCAGTCTTCCACTCAAACACTGAGCAATTGAGATAAAGCCTTTGTAAAAGGGCTACCTCAACCTCACCCAGCTTCCATTCACTGCAACAAAGACAGAGGTACAATTTAATTAGACCGCACAAACAGTCTCCCCTGTATTATAAATGAGAAGAGACGACGGGAGATAAACACTGTGTTATAGAGAGATACGGCTTGAGCAGCTGTCAAGTAGAGAAGAAGATAATTAAAGAAACAGCTACACATCAAAACCAAGGGATGAATGAACAAAAGGGGAAAAGAGCAACAAACTGAAAGACAGAAGGGGGAAAGAAAGAGAGCATCTACTGACTAACAGTAGCAGTCAGAGGTCATGAATAATTCATGAGTGTCTTCAGTACACTGGAACAGTCAGCCTTTACTGTCACAAGACACTGGGCTTGCACACATGCACACTCACACACATACGTACAACCTAACAACTAAACTCCAAATCTTCTGGGAAAATAGACGCTAGAAATAATTTATTAGGGAGCCACAAAGTTCAGGAAGATGCTCGCAAGTTAGTTAATGGAGAGTAGCCCAAAAAAAAAAAGTAAGACCCAAGATTCATATTTACTTCCGGCTGTACATAGAAGTTTGACTCTGTGTAGGGGATGAGTTGCCGTGCATTGTTGCTACTAAACTACGACACTAAACTACTAAAATACTACTAAAATAACCAGGAGGACACAAGCACAACACACATTATTACTCCAGTACCTCCTGATGTATACAGAAAAATCCCCAGAGTCGTATGCTGATTCGTATCAAGTTACCATGGTTACCATAACCACCCCATACACACGGGGGAAATTAGCCTTCATACCCAGAACAATTAGCATTCGTAATTACAGGGCATGATTGGTGTTGACAGATAATTACGGTCTCTGACAGACCTTCGGAAGACACAACCACAACTGTGAGCACAACAAAGACATCTTATCACAAGGAAACACCAACAAATAAGGACCTTTCTGTTTTTTGTGGTCCTGAAAAAAGTCACTGAAGTTAGAAAGTGGTCATGTGATGAGCTTTATTACCTTTTCATTTCCTTTTTTATTTTGCACAGATTTTCAGGTAGAGTGGAGGGTTGGAGGCAGGCGCAAGAAATAAGGTTTGGGAGGGGATATAGGTCCATGTCCCCTGGAAACGATGTGGGTCTTTGCCACAATACTCTCCCGGGATGCCTTTGTTAAATGTATAGTAATTTGTGCCCTATTTAAATCAATTTAATCTTGAGACAAAATCATCAGAGTCAGTGTGAGGGCTTGCTCCTCTTCATCGCCTGTCATGTCTCATCCTTGGCATTAATCTTTAACATATCAGAGAGGGATTGTACTGACCATACTGTCACTGTCTGGTACCATGGGGAGAGCAAAAAGATATACTATCACCACTCCACTCAAAACCAAAGCTATGAAAGTATGGTGATGTTATCCCATTATAGGAAATTCTGCAAGATAAATTATACTGAAAGGCAGCCGGGCTACTGTGAAAAGCTGTTTACTGGGGATGTAACAGTACCAAAACCACACAATATGATATTACCACAATAAAAGTCTATACAATATTTATCATGATATTCAAAAATTAATGGAAATGATGACTTCACAAAATGTCCTGTTTTGGATAATAAATCTGATGTGAGTTTTGGCCATTTTCACGTTGGTTCGGAGCCCATCCCTTGAGAGTCTGTCTCCTTGACTCGTATAGAGTGTGCCAGTAAACCCGGAAGTCCATTAGTGCTTTTAGCACTTCCAGTTCTCTCGTCTAAAAGTCGAAACGTTTTTTGAATGGGATTTTGGTAAAATGCCTCAAATAAGGTCTGTGGTTAACAAAAGCTTAAGCGAGTTTCAGGTTTTGTTCTACGACATAAAACACGTCAGTAAATACCCTACTTGTGAATTTTGAAGCTTTTATGTGTCGTAAAAAAGGCGGTTGCTAACAAGTTGCTCAATACGACTACAAACCCTGTCGGAAACATTAAACGTCATCACCCCCGAACAGGCGAGAGTGCTGGCAGTCCGCCATTACAGTTTCTTATTTAGCTTAAACAGTCCGATCTCCCCATTGTACAATGTTTTTAAAATAAAGCGGCCGAAATCAGTTGAAAGCTTAGTGGCGGTGACGTCAAGAGTCATGCGACCGTGGAGTAGTCATGAAGTCCATTAAAGCNCTTCCGGGTTTTGACGTCAGCCCTGGCACACTCTATATGATTGCGCCCTCTGCTGCTCAAACAGAAACAACACAGTCAGGGCTTGACATTAAGCTTTTAAAAAATATAATAAAATCAAAAGGGATCTGGACAATCATAATTTATCAACATACAAAACATACAATTGGTGATTGTAAGTTAAGCATTATTTATTGCCTGTTTTGCTTGCACGTGGCCAGTTTTAGGTGATTGGAGGAACATTCAAGCCAAAAACAAGATGGTTGCTCATTATTTCATCACGTAATGTGTTTGCAACACTGTCAGGAACACAGCCTCCACTTTGTCAACAGACTCGCCCCAGCCATCATGGACAGCTAATAACAATAATAACTGTTTTCAACACAGAAAAATGGATAAATAAAATCACAGAAGACATTTCATTTCAGATCTATCATTACCGGTTTTCTTTATAAAGTATCCAAAAAGACAGCAGTTCAAGCCTGGATTACAAAGCTTCTGGAAGGGACAGGACTGCAATGGAGCCCTCTTTGGTAAATGTAAATGTCTCACATGCAGGTTTCCAGAGATATTTAACGTCAGTAACATTATGTCGTATGACATTGTCAAACCCAGAGTTATATAGTGCCAAGTATGTCCTTTTTTGTGGTGGTAAGACAGATTCGTGTGCAGCTAAGCTGGCAAAGCTTTGCTTCAGCAATACAGTTCAAAGTTTATTTTTTAGATAACATTACATGCATCACAGTTGTTAATGCATCCCTGCCTGAGGCATTCCACCTGCCTGAACAGAGAGTTTATTTACCCTGGACAAGCTTTAATGGGGAGCTCTGACAATTTTTGACAAGGCAAGATAGTAGAATGCAGCTGTACTACTGAAATAACTATGTAATATCGTAGCAGATTTTGTCACAGTCCGCAAACAGTATTAAGACATTTCTTTCGTGCATTATCGCAAAATTCTAAATATCATTACAAGCCTTCTTTTTACTTATACAGCTGTACTATGACATGACCATGAAGCTATACGTGCAAACACACAACTGTGCAGAGTTGAACTTCCGCTGACCATGTAGCCTCTGCCACTTCTTCTTGGCTGTCCTCCAACAAAAACAGCACCACCCCCAACAAAGCACCAGCAAGCTCCAACAGTGGTAAAATAACTGAAACCCCAATGTGTAGGGTAATTAACTTGTCCAGTATACTATGTAGGCTAAAGATTTATTTGGCCAGTAAAAATTAAAATGATACTGACTGGCTCCAAAAAAGTGGGATTAGTTAAACTTTAAAGACGGATCGGGGACAAACAAAAGGAAAAAACATCTCTAATTTGGGAGTTCACAAAGCCAAACTAATACACTAGTCACACAGAAGCCCAGTATGACAATCTGAGGAACAGCTGAATAGAGGATTGAACTTGATTACTTCTGAGCAAACATGCAAAAAGACAAAAAGTCATCCAAGGTGTTACATATTTAATAGGACTGTAAGATAGGGTCCTCATGGTACAAAGTATTAATAGAGGAAATAACAAACAAAAAAGGTCACTGTCTGTTGAAAAAAAAAAAAAATTGCCATCAATTTTTTCAACACACCATGCCCCCTTGCTGACCCTAAAATACAGCCACTCTTAGGGCCTTTTCACACCTAGGTCGTTTGGTCCGGACTTTTGGACTTTCCAGTTTGGCAGGTGTGAGAACTACCCCTGGACCACGGTCCGGACCAAACGGCCGAAATTTGGTCCGGCCAAAAGAGGTGGTCCCAGTCCGGACCAAACGGAACCATGGTCCAGTCCGTTACTAGTGTGAAAGCATTTTTTTGGATGGTACGGACTTATGGACCATTGACAGGAAATTCTGGTGCGCCAGTTGTTCATTTCCGCCAGGAAAGAAGTCAAGTCCACCATCAAAAATGAGCCGTCTATGGTCACTCACCTCGACACTGGTCGCTCCCGAGTTGGCAGGGCTCTCAACATTGCTAACATTGCTAGCTGTCTCCTCCTCCTCCTTCCTGCGGGCGACGGTGACATCTTCACACAAGGTGTAGATTTATACTTCGTTTTTGTACGAGCCATGAGTATTGTGCTCTACTTTGGTGCTGCAGCTGATAGCAATGCCATAATAGTATGAGTAGCGTGGCAATTATTAGAATCGGTTCGTCCATTTTCGTGAGGTAATGTTTGTAAACATTGAGGGGATTTCTACCCGCCTACTTGACAACACGCTGACGTCAGACTCCCGCCCATTTATAAACCAATCGATGTCAAATATAAGGTGACGCAACCCACGTAGATGAACGTAACTATGTCATGTAAAGTTCTTTAGTCCGCTCACAGAATTGCAAAGTGAATGCAAAACCAAGGGACCAAATGTATACAATGTAACAAAAACACGGACCTTGGTCTGGACTTTCAGGTGTGAAAGCCCAATAGACTTTGCTCATACGCTCAAGTACACACACAATTTGCAGTTCTCTGCAGCAATGTGCATAACAGCACACCAATTATTCATATGCAAATCAAGCAACAACAAAAAAAGTACACATCTGAAACACAGAGACAATATCATCTGCACGTCACATTGCTTTCATTATTGTATTTCCAACAATCAAAACAGTGACATGTGAGAATGTGTTCACCCCAGAGTGTTGCTGCTGTCCCCATTCCTCAGAGACACAGGGGTCTGGGGCAACGGGGTCACGGCACATAGCTGTTGCATGGGAAAAGGGAACTAGACCAAGTCGAGTAACTAAAGAGACATTCCAACTGATCTGAGCTTAAAAAAAAATACATTTTGATAAAATATTTAGATGTAACATGCAGTCTAATAATAAAAAGAAATATAAAACTATATAAAATATCCTGCTCTGAGCCACCCAAATAGCTTCAATTATATCTAGGCAATCTGTTTTTTTTTTCTTAGGTCTTTGAGGTAGATGATTTTAATCTTTCTTTAAATGAAAAACAATGCAGGCAGCCATCTCCAACAGGATGGATATTACACCATATGCCTCCAATAACACAAGAGTGTTGTTGACAAGAAATAATAGCCTTGTTCTGTTTTTGACACATTATGTGAAGCTTTTTTTTTTACACTCATTGACACATGGGCCTTGTTTTTTTCTGAACCACAAGCAGTCACTCAAAAGCTTTACAGCACTACCTGTAGCATGAAAAATTTCATCTAGAGTAAACAGAGCTTCTGTCATTCCCATGGGAAATGCAGAAGATAACAAAACAGAAGAAAACACAAAAGAGGAAAGAGAAAAGAAAAAAGAAAAAGGCACTTATGTAAGCCTTGAGCTATAAATTCTCCACATAAGTCGAGATGATTTTACCTTACACTGGGTTGGATAGAAGAGATATTGGACAACTTGCATCCTGAGGCAAGATGCATCTGTATTTTATATTTTCCTGACCACTTCCCTTGTGGTGCAAATTAAAGCTTCTGTGCATATAATCAACTTCGATTCTGAGAGGAAATCTGATAGCAATAAAGACACAATAAAGTGAGACACCTACGAATTTACCCGATTTGTGATTTTAGAAATTCATTCTTTTGTTTTTTTACTGTCAGCTGCTAGAGAGTGAGGGACAAGAGACAGGTCTACAGAAAAATGTATTCCCAGAAGGTCACACAGAGGCCTTTATAAGGGCTTTTCTATTGGTACTTCTGGCCATCCTGAGTTGAAACATGCCATGTTGATTTGCATTTCGATTCCCAGTTTTAACGTGCCAAGGTGTGTCAAGTCACATCAAAGCACCTCCAAGCAGGTTGCAGTGATGTCAGATGGGCTTCATCACCATTCAGAGATGATTCAGTGTCAACATTCAGTGATAATTCACAATCCATTTCTCCATTCTGTCTCCGTTTTTCAAGCAATAAGCAGTAAATCACAAGCAATATTGCAGCAACCCCCTGAAAATCCATGATGCTAAGTAGCTGGTTACCACAACTGCTGCACAGTGCAATAATAAACCTTTTAAACATCACTGACTTAAGACAAGCACATCATCGGTTAAAGACACACTTTGAAGCAGATAGCCCTGTTGTACGGAGACGCAAATCCCTGCTGCGCTGGACTGACGTGTCAGGTAAAGCCCAGTCAAGCCAAGCCAGCATGTAGAAATGAGCCATATGGCAGCATTTTCACTCACATGCTTACTGACGTGCCCAACAGTACTTTGGATCTAACACTGTACTTTGATAATGTAGTGTAGGTTTGTCTCCAGTGCCCTGGCTGTAGAATAAAAATGATAAACTGTGGCCCTTGTGTTAAAACACCAAATGTATTGCCTAGTTTTTAGTAGAGGGGACACAGAGAGAGTACACAAGTGGAAGAGAACAAAAGAAAAGAGAAAGAAAGCGAGAAAAGTGCAAGTGAAAAGAAGTGAGAAGGGTGCGGGGGAGGTGTGGGTGGAGGAGGGGGGGTGTACGTGAGGAAAGACAGAGGTTCTGAATAATTGAGCAAGTCTTCCTCTAAGAACTCAATCGCCTTATCAACTCCTCTTAAAGAACATGACACCAACCTTGTCTCTAATTGCTGATCTTTGCTTTTCTTTGCAGATTTTGCTTACAAAGACCTTTGTGAAAACCAAGCTGCAGTTACAGTGCTTACTCTGGTGACAGGGAGACGGATGAATCACAGACACGCACATTCACATGCACTTACTTACACTTGCACACATTGACACACAAGGCCTGGGAGAGCTTGAAAATGTTAAATGATATCACCACTTACTAAAACATCAAGATATCACAGCGTTTTAGTTGATAAAAATTGATGCAGTGACTTCAGTCAGTTCTCTTGTAACAAATGTACACAACTAAATACGAAATGCCCCTAAAATGCAGCATTTAATGCTGAATTAAGGCGAACAATTTTGCCAATGTGCCAATGTTTGTAATTCAAATGATTAAAATAAAGAATAAGTAAAAAAGAATCAGAGGAAGCATATAGTGCTATAATTGCTTAACATTAGAGCTGCAAATACCCAATATTTTCATACCTTTTTGTGCTACAAGGTGTTATTATCGGGATTATTACTTTCGGTTATACCTCCAAGTGAAAAGTAAAGTGGTTTATATAATGTGGCTACTTTGTTGTCTTTACACCCTCTTTGATCATCTGAAAACTTGTGCTTTTTGTCACAGTGGTGGCATGTTCCCCATCTGCTGTGCACAGTGTTATAAAAACTGATAGAAACTGATGGAAAATAGGATCCAAGTTTTAATGAACCAGTTATCCTTTTTTTTTTTATCATTTCAGATTAGCCAACAATTCTGCACAATTTTCCCAACATGTGTCAGAGGTCTGAATTTCAATCTGTCGTTTGAAAATATTCGCTCCATGTTTCATTATCCTCAATTATGTGTCCTTCACTTTCTATGACTCACAAAACATATGCAAAGCTATGTTTCTCTCGGTCTCTGGCATGTGTTCTCCTTGAAATGAAAAGGTGACGTTGGTGTAGAGGACAGATAGAAAGTGTAAGACAAATAGGGAGCAGGAAGTGAGAGGTAAGAGAGAGCCTCCAGAGACTTGGGTAATCCCACACCAGTGCGCTCGGTTTGTACATATTCGACAGGTAGCCAATTTTGCTTGGAACACTGCTGAGCAAGCAGATTGGACTTGTGGAATAATGACATCGCTGTGGTAATACCGAAATACAGAGAAGACTGGGGGTGCCATTTCAAGGGGAATACCTAAAGACACACATAGACTTGCTAACATTTGCAGTCTCCCACTTCATCATACACAACATACTCACCCACAACCTGCACACTCAAACCCTGCATATTGTCTGGAAGTAAGATGGTACAAAATCTGAAAAAGGAGTGGACACAGCTGCATGTGCTACCTGGAAGCCGAGGCTCTTTAAAGAAAATCATTTTGCTGAGCACTCCACAGCGTGTCTCATCAGGATGACAATTTGTAGTACCAGTTTTCACATTTGTTATTAGGGATGTCACCGCAATAGGACTTTCAGACTCGACTCAGATTCAATTTGTCATGTGCTTGTGGTTCATGCTTTATCTATGAATATTACTTGCCATATAAAGACTCAACATTATTACTGATGTTTCCAGTAGACCCTATCTATAAATATGAGCCATCTATTTTCACTCCTCTGACCAGTTGGTGCCAGTTCTGCTAACCTGCAGAGCTGCAGCCCCACACTCAAAACACTTACATCTGCCTACATTAGTCTCATGTTATACCTGTGAGACCCACGTTTTAATGTCTTTGTTGATCATCTGATGTGCAAACATCAAATCTACAATCTGTCAGAGAAAGTAAAAGTGTCATAATGGTCATAGTTGAGATATAAAATCCTAGCACACCAGGGAGCATCTCTCCGACATGGCTGCTGAAAGCAGTGTCAGCTGAAAAGTTAATCACACTGGACAGCAGTAGAGAAGGTTGTACTAGCGACAGGTTCAAAAGAAGTTTAGCCGACTTCATTGACAGTCAGCGCTGGAGCTACACTGCCCTGCGCTGCCCTCCGTTTATATTAGTCTTCTCAACTTCCATCACAGTTAGTTTTGTGGTTAGGTCATTTTCAAAACAAGACTTGGTTTGTAAAGTTAACAGCCTGCCATGCTGTGACTCCCGCATTGCTCTATGTACAATGACACAGCTAAAAAAAAGGGGGAGGTTGTTGTTATGTATGTACATTACAAGGTTTTTTATTCTTTTTATTTTCACTATCCTGGTTCAGGTTCCCTGCTAGGTTTGCCCACTCACTTAAAGGATTCTGGGTGTATTTGGTGGGCATTTCTACCTGTTGTATCCTGCATTTTGTGGGGCTTTAATAAGGGGTTAATAATATCACAATCCAAACTGAATCTCTTACACTACACCGGCAAATCTGATCAGTGCTTGCTTTTTATTTCAGATACTGAATTTGACTTAGTCTAACTTAAAACATGTTTAATTATAAAACAACATTAAACTCAGAAGCCACTAAAATAATAACTAAGCAACAGCACTGCTGCAATAAGTGTATACATAACTGGCAAGGGTGGAAGTCAAAATGAAACTAGCTGTGTCTAACTGTTTCTGCATCCCAAGCAGTTGTGAAATTATTCAAGCAGTTATTGGTGTGAGAACAGACAAGGTTACTGAGATCAATGATTATTCTCTTACCAGGAGACACTGCCAGCTGAAAATGATGCAGCTTGTCCTCATCTGGGAAATTGGCTTTGCATGTACCTGAACAACAACAAATGGAGGGGAAGGTTATTAGTTATCATATTACTTGCATTTGTACAAAATAATGGCATTTACATCAATATTATATATCATTTTTTTATCAAATCCCTCCTGAGCTACAGTGTGTTCATTCTGTCCACACAGACTGCAGGATTTATGCCTCGGGACTCCCTGTGGCACCACATTCCCCCCTGGTGTTCAAGGACATGTACTGCGCGTATGACAGTTGACATATGAGAAAGTTTTTTAAATATGTTCATGCGTAAGAAGTTTTATATCAAACATGAAATCAAATCAGTCAATCAATGAATAACTTTCCCTCTTTTACTCTGTGTAAAACCAGCCTCAAGATACACAAGGCTCTTAATGACACATATCGTTAGACTTCTTGTAAGTGGTAATGACTGTAATGGATGTAAAGGAAACATTGAATGAAATGCACTTCAACTACCTTTTAGTCAGGCAGAGCAGATCATCCACTAGGGGCTGCGCGTAAAATACAGCACTTGACAAACAACTGATCATCTTATCACATCTGAAAATTAATTTGTCTTTTTCAAACTTTTCCCACCAAGCTCATAAATCATTTACGCAAACTTGGCTTGAAATTTGTAGAGCATCACATGCCCCAACAATCATCAGACATATCAAATAACATTATACAACAGTACAAAATGTGTGTTTAGGATATGTGTACAAGTCTGTGTGTGGTAATGTTTGGAAGGATGATAATGATAATGATAATGATAATAATGATAATAAATGCTTGAACTACAAGTTCATTCTTAACACATATCATCACGTACGATTTTCCTGTAGTGGAAAAACACTTTGTGTACATGACTCGTGCAGTAGGTCTGTACCACTTGTACATTGTTTTCACACTTGAGAGAAAAATCTTAATATGAGGACAAGTGCATGCTACTTGTCAGTTACTGTTTGTACCGCCAGTGAAAGTGAAAGCCAACCCCAGAATCACTCTCATTTTGGAACAGGCATTTGACCTGGCTATATTTGCGTTTTTGTTTTTCAGTGCTACATCTGCGACTTTTGTAGCTTCCTCTTGGATGAGTGCTGCTCACAGTCTGGCACATATTTGCTACCTTTTTATCAAATCCAAAACTCACCTGCACGCACAGCAAGATAAGAGGAAAACTAGAATTACCACCTTACGGTTGTATGCCTTCACAAACAAGTCAAGTGTAAGTTAAAGTTTACAGCCCTGTCTGTGAAAACATGAATGCTTCACATACATTTCGCCCGGCTGCACAGAAGACCTATACAATCAGCACAGTTTCAAGGTGGACACCCAAGATTTGTGTCACCGATTCAGTATCTGACCAAATGTCTCCCCTTCTGTTCCTGAGATATTATGATGTCACCTTGACCTTTGACCAACCAATTCTAAGAAGTTAACTGTTGAGTCAAAGTGGATGTTTGTGCCAAATAATGAGAAAATTCCATCAAGGCCTCCTTGAGATATTGTGTTCACGAGAATGAGAAAGATGCAAGGCCAAAGAGACCTTTACCTTGACCAATAAAATTCTAATAAGTTTATCATTGAGTGAAGTGGACATTTGCACCAACTTTAAAGAAATTCGCTCAAGGCATTCTTCAGGTATTGTGTTCACGAGAATGGGATGGACGGTCAGAGGGATGGACAGACAACCTGAAAAAATAATAGCTCCAGCCACAGCTATTGCCACTGTAGAGGAACAATAAGAAAATGCAGGCAGAGGGCAGAGGCTCTACAGATAAACAGACACATTTATAGTGGGTCATAAATGATGATGGACAGGGATGACATTTGTCATGAATCCATAAATTGTTTTTCAGGAAAATCCTGCCTAGTATATCTTTAAGAACAACCTCTTCATATGAGTGGTTCTTCCATGAGGCTAATTGTGTCCTTTATGGTGTTTTGACAACACTACTGCTCATTCAGATCCCCTCATACATTTCCCTGAGTTCTTGTCTGCCCGTAAGGGATAATCTATACGTGCCATACAGGATGTCCAGATCCACGGCGCAAAGGCAGGTTTCCATGGAGCACGGTGTTTAAGTCTCATGAAAATCAATATTTTCCACAGGACCATTTTTCATCACTGTTGTTTGTAATAAAGCACGGATCGGATGAGCGTAATAGTCATGAGAACTGTATGGTTTCTTAAACGGTGCAGTGTTTTTCACTCCAGTTTTTCACCATAGTTCCCTAAGGGTGTAGGCCAACAACCCCAGAACTACTGAGATTATTTGTCTGGAGTGTATTTCTGAAAATCAGCAGTATCTCTCATACACAGAAAAGTGTATGCCGCAAACATACAGGCTATTGCGTAGATTCATGCATGAAAGTGCATCGCCCCAGAAACTAAATATCAATACAATCTATGAGCTTATGGTGTTTTTTCACCCATACTGTGTAGATAAACACAGCTGATTTATTATTGTTCTTATATAGCAGATGTATAACAACCTATTCCCCAGCAACTAGTCAACTCTTCTTACTTTCTTGTCAATACTGTTTCTCAGGCTTCCATGGTCCTCAGCCGTGAGGGAAAACTCATCAGACCACAAACAACAACAACAGGCAACAGCCAAAACAATCATAATTAATTCAGCACTCATGCATAACAATAACCAGATAACTGGGTAATGAAGATCTGATAAACAATAATGTAAATGTTCAAATAAAAGCCAGAACTAAAGAGCAGTTGGGGGTGAGGTCTGTTTGAACAAATAAATCCTGAGGCCAGAAGTATAACAAGCGTGTAACCCGTCCAAGGCTCAAAGCGCATGTGTTTATACTTAAGAGCATGGCTCATTTCCAGCTTAATACAGTAAACACTTATATAGAAGAGCTGGGCGATCTGGCTAAAAATCAAAATCTAAATAATTTTGTTAGGCCTTGATGAAATGGCAGTAGTTTAGACTAGCTAGCTGTTAACAAATATTTTTGAGGTGCATAATTACAAAGAATTGCAAGGCCTACTCTATCAAAGGTTATTTACTGTAAATAAGACACATTTACCAAATTTACTATGAAAAAATAATCAGACTCCATCTAAGCAGCATTTTGGCTCTGCAACACAGTTTAAAGTATTGTCACAAATTACCTACACCAAAAATAATCAAGGCACCTGGCAAAGATCACAACGTGGAGCTTGTCTATAGGCTTGGCTTTGTTTTCTGCTTCTATTCAAACATCTGTAAAACTGTCCTAATACCACAAAAATATAGTGGCAAATACTTGGTAAGCTTGGAACAATACATCAAGCATGCCTTGTCCTTCTTAAGCAACATTCCTCCATGTTGTAGAAAAAAGAAAAAGACTGTTTTTACTTTAGTTGAGAAAATGTAAGAACCAGGAGAACACTATAAGAATTCATGGTGTATTAAGTGAATTATTCACTTGCAGATGTATTGACTCGGAGAAAATGTGGGGCTGATGAAACGCTAATGTAAACATAAAGAGGAATGCAAAGTGCAATGATCTCAGAGAATGAGTATGACTGAACTCACTGAATGAGATCAGCGTGTATGGAAGTGTACGCATACTTACTAGGGAGATTGGCTTCAAGTTCTGCAACTTCTGTGAAGAGAGAAAAAAGAATAACGAATAAGTGACACACACACACTGACAGAAATGAGAACCTTACACACGGAGAGCTGACACTGTCACACTCACACTTTTTATATGAGTCAGTCAGGAAAGTTGCTCTGCATAAAAACATAACGCCTAATATGGAAGTTGTAAAATGCATACAAACAATGTAGCAGAGACAAAAAGTAGAATGACTCGATCAGCAGGTAACAAAAGGGAGGAGGAAAAAAGAGATGGAGAGAAGCAAAGCAACAGAAAGACATGTAAAGAGCAGAGGAATGTTTCGCTAATGTTGCCTCTGGGTTAAGTCTAGTTGGATTTTTAAAAGCTCACAGGTTTTCTGTTTTGTTTTTACATCTCTGAGACTCTTTTCACTGCTTATTTGTGTCAGCAGGTTTAACACTTCAACACAAAGAGGCGAGGGTGGGGAAAATACTTTGTCTATGTTGTTGTTCTCACATGTCGTGCTGAAAATTTTCCATTGTCATTTATATAAACATATTCTTTGACAAGTGCAGAGTGTAATAAATAGGCACTTCAATCAAACTCAGTATTTCTTTCACTTTGGAGGTCAGAGTATAAAGTCAGCTATTTAACAGCTCTCTTGGAGCTGGCAGGGAGTTGCTGTTTTGCTCAATGAGCCCAACAACTGCCTTTTATCAAAACAAGTACTTCTCTCCATAGCCTACTTGTACCAAATGTCAGGGACCTGTTCATACTTCTAAAATCCTTGCCCTAATAAGATCATCCAAAAATTATTTCAGTGGTTGTCTACTGTGTACTATCAACACTAAGAGTCCTCCCTTCTGGTTGACAGCGACATCAGCTGCTGTAGTATTTGTCTTTATGCCCCAAGTGGTAGATGGTTTATTCAACAAGCACGGCATTATTTGTCCACATTTAGCTATTTTACATGGCCACTGATGTTCTCTGAAAAGTAATGATCAGTACGATTTGATTTGTGTAGCAGACCGAGATAATGAAGCAATCACGCTTTCCTGGCAAGAGCAGAAAAGATGGGCAATAATAAGATCTCCTCAGGGAGCAGGTTTCTGTTTGCTTTCACAAAATGGACTATGTTTTGCTCAAACATCTGTGTGTTACAGCAAACTTGTAATCTTCAGTTTGAGCATTATGAAGCGCTGGTTCCAGGCCAGCTCATTTAGCAGTTTCCTGCCTCAGAACTGGACTTGACCTTGTATTATCACCCCTGGGGGAAAAAAGGGACTTCCACAAGGCAATAGCAATCCAAGAGACTCTGATGTTGTACTGAAGGGCATTATACTGACAGGTGCTTGTAGAATTCTGTTCACTCACATTTATAAAGAACTGTAAATGACATTGGACCAGCAGTTGACAAACCATTGTTGAATCAACTCTAATTATAAATAATGCAATGTCCTTATAAACCAGATGCATGAAGCATTAACTAATTACCTATATGAGCTTTTGAAATTTAGGAGTATATGATGTTTTATGAAGAGGTTTGCACAGCCAAGCACTTGAAAAAGCACTTGTGAAAATTCAATCAAAGTGACATTCCCCTTCATTCCAGTTCTTGGGCAATTCAACTTACTATAAAACAGTTACATCAAACTTTAATCTTAATTTCACTGGTTACAGTATTCAGGTAAAATTATACCTTTAAGTAAATATACGGACTAAAGCAGAGACCGGTGAGAACCCAGAGAGGTGAAAACGGAAAATGGTGTCAGGCACAAGTGGTGAGAATGAGACAAATGTAAACGGAGTGACAAAACTGAGAAGGACAAGGACAACTGTTTGAAATTTAAATAGGGGGAGAGGAGGCAGGTGTCTGGAAGCTGCATCTCAAGGTGGCGATAGGTACCTATAAATAAAAAACCAAGGAGCAAGAAGAAAAACACCGACAGAGAGTAAAGAGGAATGAAGAGAGAGAGGTAGAAACAGAGAAAAAGAACTAAAAGGAGAAGCCAAAACATCCCGGAGGAAAAAGAACATGAACAATTTTATGTTTCTCTATTGAAATAAACTATAGTCTTTAAGTATTTAGCTGCCTGGTTTGTTTTGCTTCTGTAAAGAAAAAAAAAGAATCTGAACTGAAGAAATACACAATGGATGAAGTGGACAATGACTCAGATACCTTTGGTAAGGAGGCGGTCCCTGATGGAGACCCTATGGGTGGAGTCGGAGGCTCCAGAGGCACGGCCCGTCTTTCCTCCATCATCCCTCTTCAGCTTACTGGCCAACGTAAGCATGGCTAAGCTGCTGTGATCTGCCTCGGTCTGCCCCACGCTGCACTCTGCCGCACTGCACTGCTGCTCAAAAGCCTGAAAATCAAACACAGACCATAAAGCAAAAATGAATCATTGTAGAACAGAGAAAAAGGAAGCACAAAATGTTTGATCATTTTTAAAAATGGCTGGGTTTCCGCTCACAGTCCAAAGACATGCGCACAAGGTGAAGTCGCAACTTTAACCGCTCACAACTGAAAATGTGAATGCTTGTCGTCTGTCTAGTAATGTCAGTCCTGTGATAGCCTGATGACCTGTTCAGGCTGCCTCCAGCCCAATGTGCCGGAACAGGCTCCAGCCCAACATGACACCACACATATAAAAGATACAGATAATGAAAGGAAATGTCTTTCAAGGTAAATTACATCCAAAGCGCAAGCTCAGTTCTGCTGAGAATTGATTAATCTTTTCCCATCATGCTAGTAATACTACATCCAAGTTTTGCCATAAAAGATTTTCAACCCACGCATAGTCAGGCTATCGTCAGTGTGGGTCTCAAGGCAAAAACATAAAAAGGACTGAATTGGTAAGTGTTTAATGGGTGAGACATGTGGAAATGATGAGGTTTAAGTCAACTCCTTCCTATTCTTGCTGCAGCAATTAACTCACAACTACGATACCATTGAATTACGGTAGATTAATGAAGTGCTTGACATCGATTAGAGCAGCCAATTGGAATTGGATTCCCTGTTGAGGAGAGACATGTGGGGCCACGACTCTAATAATGTAAGTGTTGAGTTACAGTCTTGTTATAAGAGACTATCTACAGGAGGTAATTAATAAGACAGCCTTTCCTTTATACAGAAGCCTATTCTCTACAACAGATAAAATCTTTGCAGTAAAAGCTAATGGGTTTGAATTCTGCCCACCTGCTCCTTACATTCATGATCAATTTAAGCTTACTGTGCTTTTGTTAGACTTTCTATTGAGAGACAAATAAGCATAGTCATCATATGAACACTTCACCACTGCTGAAAGATGCCAAAAACCGCCACACCCTAACTGCTGTGGTTTACAGTAGTGGTTATTCACTTTCCTGTACGGGGCTGTTGTATGCAAGAGGGGAATAGAAACTCATCTTATCTTTGACACTCTCTGATTTCTAATCGTCTCAGAAAAGTGATTGTGCGAGACAGAAGGGAGCCTACAGAGAGAAGTACCACAAATCCTCTCATAGTATGAACAGCATTTTGTAATTGCTAAATGATAATCAACAGACTCACTATAGCTGTAGAGTACAAAGTCAAAAAAGTCATGCATCTGCCAATGTTCCTATCAATGCTGCAGCAGGAAGCAACCATCTATGGTATGAGATCGATACAACTTAGAGATGAAAGCATTCCCTCTTTGTAAACATGTCTTACATGTCTTACCGTAACTATCGATGCCATGCAACACTCGCCTGAGTGGGTTTCTGCCTCTGCTTTGCTGTTGTTTACTTGTTTCCTGGAAATGTTTCTTGTGCATTTGTAAAAATAACAAATCTGTAATGAATTCATGTATTCCAATTAGGAAACGGCAGCTTAAGTCTGGCAAACATAATATGTTATGCATTAGCCTGAATATCAAATTATCTAAGAAATATTTTTTTTTAAATTAGAAAGTAATGTGTTATTCTACACACATTCCAGAATTCAGTACAGCTCATGGTAAGAAACCCGACTTTAAATTTAACAGTATGCAGACTACCACCAATAAATAACTATAAAGAGCTACTTTAAAGACAATTCAACCTTTCAAAGACATCTGCAATCACCTTGCCTGGTGCAGCCGCATCTGTATGGCCCAACAACCACCTTGATAACCTGCTTGCGTCACTCACTAAATGTTATATAACCCAGCTGATCCCACTGGTCCCCTCTGTTGTTTTAAGCCACCATTACTCTTCTACTCTTGTACATAACTGCAGGTGGTGGAGAGGTCTTAATAGAGCACTACGTTGGCATCTCTGCACTCCGTGTGTCCACTCTGAGCACCGGGTGAACTCATCCAGGGAGCAGCAGTTGCAGAGGGTGAAGCTATCAGGTATCAGCGAGCCCAGAAAATGTGTGTCACTGAGTCTAAGTCAATGCCCACCTGCCTCAGCTGTCAGTCACTGCACCCTGGTGTTGCCCACTGACACACAGAGTACCTGGGTGTTAGTCAAACAGCTGCAGGGGGACAGGACCTTGCAGCACAAGCAGAACACTGAGCTGGCAGAGAAAGTACATACACGCACACAGGTTGTTACAACCAGCTAGAAGATAAGCACGCAAACACTGATGAAAAAATCTGACAGTTTTTCCCTCATGTTGTGCAATCACACCGAATTCCTCTGGATCTACCGCAAAGACACCCATCCTTTTCACAGTATAATAAGCGTATGTACAACAGCCACGTAAAACCATACACTGGTGGCAAACAGAGTAAGTTCTCTTTAGTAAAACAGAATGTAGCCTGTCTTTAATTTCAAAATGTCCCCAAAGAACTCCAGCTAACTTCTTATGATACTAAAACACAGGCAAGTGCGCATCGCTTAAAACCAGACCTCTTGAGGACCTGAGAGCATAATTAATGCTGGTGTAAATACTTTTAGAAGTTCAGTTACCGCCTCGTCACTGTAGTTTTCGCTCGCTAATAATCGTAATAACAAACCGCTAACACCGCTAATCACAGCCTAGCTAGGCACAACGTCCAAGCTTAAAACCGGTCTCAGCTCAGGCTTTTTACTCTCACATGTGGGCGAGAGCACGGAGATATGTCACTTGTTTCAGTTAATGAAGACGGCCGCCAGTTATTAATGAAGTATGTGTGCTAGCTAGTGTTAGCTTGTGTGTTAACTGAGCGTTTTTACCTGCTGTCTCAGGGCTAGCGCTCCTTGCTACACCATAATCAGCCGCCCTCCTCTGTTCAAGGCGCTGTCTGCAACTCCAGCCGGAGGTGAAAGGAGGTACGTCCGACTGTAAATAACTTCAAAAGTGATTATTTGGGAGCTCCGAGTGGATATAAACTGATTGGAGAATCAGCTGTCAGAACTTCGCTCCGGTGTCATGGGCAACGGAAGCGCAGCGAATGCCGTTCGTTATTGTTGTCCGTGTAGACACGGCGGCAGATAAACAGTTCCGCAGAGCAGAAGATGAATCCTTGTTGGTTCAGGTATGACAATTATTATACAATAACTAAACCTGCTACTGTTGAATGAATATGTTTGACTGTCGTGTCGTCGCATACATCAATATAAGTATACTGAACAAAGCTTTAAATGCAACACTTTTGTTTTGTCCCCATTTTTTACAGGTTTAAGTTAAAGATCTAATACTTTTTATGCATTTGATGGCTATATGTCAAATTTTAGTTACAAATGTAATACAGTCCGTCTTAATGAGCACTTCTCCCTCTCCAAGATAATCCATCCACCTGGCAGGTGTGGCTTATCAAGCTGCTCATTAAACATAATCATTACCACACAGGTGTGCCTCAGGATGCTCACAATTAAAGTCCACTCTAAAATGTGCAGTGACAACAAAATGCCACAGACGTCACAAGTTTTAAGGTAGCATGCCATTTGTATGCTGACTGCAGGAATGTCCACCAGAGCTGTTGCCTGTGAACTGAATGTTAACTTCACGACCATAAGCCGTCTCCCTAAGCAGGACATTCAACCAGCCTACACCACACCAGTTCAGGACCTCCACATCCAGCGTCTTCACCTGCAGGATCATCTGAGACCAGCCACCTGGACAGCTGATGCAATAATTGGTTTGCACAACCCAAGAATTTCTGCACACACCATCAGACACTACCTCGGGGACACTCATCTGGATGCTCAATGTTCTCACCAGGATCTTAACGTGACAGCAGTTAGTCATAGTAACCAAACAAGGCTGGTTGGATGTACTGCCAAATTCACTGAAACAACATTAAAGACATCTTATGGTAGTGAAATGAACATTCACCTCACAACAACAGCTCTGGTGGACATTCCTGCAGTCAGCATGCCAATGCCACACTTGCTTAAAACTTGTGGCATTGTGTGTGTGATCAAACTGCACATAGTAGAGTGGCCTTTTATTGTGAACATCCCAGGGTACACCTGTGTAGTAATGATGCTGTTTAAATAGCCTCTTGTTGTGCCATGCCCGTCAGGATGGATTATCTTGGAGAAGGAGAAGCGTTCACTAACAGGGATTTTAAAAACTTTGTGAACAATATTTGAGAGAAATATATCTGCTGAGTGCATAATAAAAGTCTGTGATCTTTAACTTAAACCTGTGGAAAATGGGAGCAAAAACAAAAAGACAAAGAAATCCCAGTACTTAACATTAGCACATAACCCAGGATAGACTTGCCTTTCAACCTTAAAAAATGTTTGCAGAATAAACAGCAGTGTTCATGCTATTATTGTCCTACTCCCCGTAAGTGTGCTATTCTGTCACCTAGTGCTGACTAGGGTTCAAGATGATCAATCTGACCAGGCAGCAGTTGTGAAGCTTTTTTGCCAATTAAAAAGAAAGAAAGAAAGAAAGAAAGAAAGAAAGAAAGAAAGAAAGAAAGAAAATCTCTATAGGCTTCTTAAGAAGAAGCATCCACGTGCTGAAACCTCCTATCTGCTTGTCCTGGGAACACACACACACACGTGCCTTGAAAAGAACACTGTTTGCAAATGGAAAAGTGAGACTCACTGTTTGACAGAACAGCTCACACACACACTTCTTGGGGCAAACCCAATTCATCCTAAAGTATTTGGACAAAACTATGATTCACTCAGCCTGTTGTTAGGGACCCAGGGGCATGAGGGCTGTCACTGTAAACAAGAACATGCACTTGACTGACCTGCCTGGTTAGATGAAGGTTTTTAAAGAGAAGGGTCTATTAATCTTGGAGCGGATGATTATATTGTATTTCATCTCCATGTGTTTAGACAGGTGTTGGCCATCAGGCTTTCGGTGATGCTCATACGCCAAAGGATTTGCCCCTTGGACAATGTTATGTTCACTCACTCCTCTTCACATGGTGTGCTTAACACATTGCTTTTGTTATTCTGTGAATTCCAACTGAGGACAAAGCATACATCTGTATTGTATTTATGGGAGTCATATTACTATGTTGTAGAGCTGTGATAAAATTAAAGACAAAAGCCAGATAAACTCTTAAACTAAAACTTGAATCAGCTGAAAATTGAAAAACATGCAGATTAACATCCAAACAATGAAAAGATTAAAATCAGCATTAGAGGGACAGTTCACCCCAAAATCAAAAATGCATATTTTTCGTCTTACCTGTGGTGCTATTCATAAGTCTAGATTGTTTTGGCGTGAGTTGCAGAGTGTTCGAGAAATCAGCTGTAGAGATGTCTGCCTTCTCTTGAATATAATGGAACTAGATGGCACTTGGCTTGTGATGATCAAAGCACCAAAAAAATACATTTGAAAAACTCAACAGCAATGTCTCCTTCTAGAAACAACACTTTCTTACCCAACTAGTCAAATACTGACACTTAGTCAATTGCCCTACAAATCAAAATATGATGTGCTGGATACCCCTACCATGTCAGTTTTGGACGCAAAAGGAAAGTGTGTCAATTCAAGCTCGTTAAAGCTATAGTGCGTAACCTTTACAGGTCCGTAAATGTCCGTTTCACCCAAGCCACTACTAGAGGAGATGACACAATGCTGATTACACCCAAGCCACTACTAGAGGAGATGACACAATGCTGATTAAGCCGATCGGCTCCTAACANTCACAGCAAGGGTAGAGCGCAGGTAGAAAGAGAAAGCAACAAAGAAGTGGCCGAGACACGGTTCAGAAGTGGATCCTACCACAAAGAAAAAGCCTGGACGTTCGGCTGAAGGTCTATTAGCAAAGAAGGAAAGTGACCGACGGAGAAGGCAAACAAGGATTTGTATTGCCGTCGCTTTTCCTCGGTGGAGAGCCCTGAAGGAAGAAATTGGGCTGAGGGCAGACACGGATGTTGCCTTGCTGTTGTTGGATAAGTAAGTGACTTGGTTTATAATTATTTTATGAGTAGCATGTGTTGCTGTTACATGTATTGGACCTAGTACTTTATTATTTTCTTGGAAATGGTGCTATGAACGTAATTTAATGTTAGCAGCCTGGTGTTCGCCACGTTGTGTAGCATTGTGTACACGGTGTGAAGCGAGTGTTACTCTGTGTACACGGTGTGTGGCGACTGGCCCGTGTTACTCTGTGTACACGATGTGTAGCGAGTGTTGCTCTGTGTACACGGTGTGTGGCGACTGGCCAGTGTTACACTGTGTAAATGGTGTGTGGCGACTGGCCAGTGTTACTCTGTGTACATGGTGTGTGGCGACTGGCCAGTGTTACTCTGTGTACAAGGTGTGTGGCGAGTGTTACTCTGTGTACATGGAAGTGCCGCCGGCTTATTAGTTGTAATAATGCATTATCCACTGGGAGGCGACAGAAGTTACGCACTATAGCTTTAAATGATTGTGTCTTCAAAATAAACTGCAGTTTTCACAGGAAATGTACATGAATGAATACAGTCTCTTTTCAAAATATATTACGAACGTAGGTAAAACGCTTAATTTTTAGGTTTAGGAAAGAAAACCACATGGTTAGCTTTAATACTTACAAATCGTAATACTTAAGGTTTGTTACTAATGTAATTTTAACGTCATGTGGCATATGTCACTAGCAGTTTGCTACACATGCTAGCACACCACATTTATTAAAATCAACTCAACTGACTTTTGGTTTCACATAGGACACGAACAGGGTAAAAGTCCTGAGTTTGTTTGACCCATCCACCTCCCTTATTGCATATCACGTGACTTTCTGGGTTTTTATATGGCAATTGCTCAAAGCATCAAAAAATGCCGCCATACAGTGCGTTACATACTAAAGCATACTGTGGTGCGTTGATGTCTTACGCCAAGGGCCCCTGACCAAGTGAGACCGAGTCTCCAGAAATCATAACCCAGGTACTCAAAGTAATCCACAGACCTTGTTGTAGGCGAGCAGTCAATGCATGCTTTCTTCTGCGCGGTGTCATAGGGTGTTGTTTGGTAGGCTTGAAAAAGAATAGTTTCGTGAAACTGCTTACAACAAGGTCTGTGGATTGTCTTAAATAACTGGGTCATGATTTCTGAAGAAAAAAAAAACGGCTGTTGAGTTTTTCAAATGTATTTTTTTGGTATTTTTAGCACCACAAGGCAAGTGCCATCTAGTTCCATTATATTCAAGAGAAGGGGCAGACATCTCTACAGCCAATACCTCCAACGCTCAGTAACTCAAACCAAAACAATCTAGACCAATAAATAGTACTACATGAAAGAGGAAAAATATGTGTTTTTGACTTTGGGGTGAACTGTCCCTTTAATTGAGGAAAGGCGAAGCCTTGTCAGGAGAAAGAGATAAAGAAAAGAAGGTCAGAAATCCAGATGGGATCAAGAATGCTACACTGGGAAGACACTTTTCTGAACATCCTGAAGATACCAACAAATGAAGCTTTCCACCCTCTCCTTAAATGACCCATTAAGGAGAAAATCCAATAGTGAAGATGAAGGCATTCACTTTGAAATAATATATTTCTGTCACTTCTGGGTCTTCCAGCTCAACAACAGCATAAAGAGGAGGATAAGAGAAGTTTGTCGTGCTTCTCTTCCCAAAGGGTGTAATTAAGTGACGGAGGATGCACCTTAAGGAATTTCAGACTTCTGTTTATCTTTCTGGACAGCTTTTGAAAACTGAAATGTTAAATTAGCCTTCAACTTTGATGTCTGCAGAACAACAGTGACTTGGAAAATGTTCAAGTAAATAAACATCTGCTGTTTGCATGCCGGATGCAAAAATATTCGGATTTGTCTCCAGCTGCTGTGCTGCGATTGGGCTGTCTTTAGGGCAATCAACTGGTGTCACCTCCTGTTCATGACTGAGATTCAGCCACTGAGCTTATTTCACTGATGGAACAGGTTGTGCAAAATATACTGTCCAAGGACTGACTCTAAAACATTGTAGAGGATGAAAAATCACTTAAATAAAACAAATAAATGTATTAATAAATACAGGAATAGATACCTAAATATGGAATGAAATATATGAATTTATTTCAAAAATACAGGAATAGATTAATGAATACAGAAACAAATAAGTAAATGCTAAAATAAATATGAAAATAAATAGATAAATGCATAAATAAATGAATTAAAGTTGATAAACAAGACCGAAATACATATCTCAGATTTATTGGTTCATTTCTGTACACCTACATTTCTGTATTTTGTGTTTATGTGTCTGTATGTTAATGAAGTAGGAGGTCCTAGCCTTAGTCTAAAGCTGACAATTTGGTCAGCCAGACAGAAGCAAATGAATTTTCCAGGCCCTCATGAACGCAGTTCATCCTTGCTTTTATTTTTTTCCCACTGGTCACTTGTGATATTGCAGCAAAAAAAAAATCCTCTGCGGCCCCAAAAGCATTTCCCCCAGGGGTCACCATTGTAAACCTGTAAAATTGTTGACAGGGAACCTCAAATTGTTAAAAGTGTCAATTATGACTCTTTGTATTTGTATGTTTGTAAAACTTTCCTCAAGCCAAGATTTAAAAATGTCTGGCATCATCACAGTGTACAGTCCATGAACTGAGCAAGACTTATATATTTATTCATTCATTTAATTTCATTTAATTAGTTATGTATTCATTTATTTATGTTTAAGTCATTCTTTATCATCCTGATGGGAATGTCTTTAGTTTTGCAGATATTTGATAGCACCAAGCTACTGGACAATCATGAATTATAACCAGATGATAGTGCTAAATTAAAAGTCAGTGGGTCACCACAGTCAGCAGTGGCCATCCTCTGGACGCCATGGATCTCTGCCCAAAATGTCATGGCAATCCATCCAATATTTGTTGAAATATTTTGGTCTGGACCAAAGGATTCTGTAACCTCTAGCTCAGCTGAGAATGTTTTTGTTCCTATCTTGAATAATCCCCACAAAGAACTGAACTGTCAATTCAGTCTTTCTCTTACAACACTCCTATTTTATTAAATCATCAGTGTTATTCCACCAGTTACTCTGCATGTACATGAAAGTGACATCTGGCTGTCATTTAGATCAGACTGTGACTGTGACTGCAGTGACAGTAGCCCCAGTGGTTGCAATCTTAATGATGTAAAAACAAAGTGTTACACAGGGGGCTTTGCTCTCCCTGCTGGACCACATGACCCAGATGTGAGTGTAGTGTCTACTCAGTTTAACGGAGAAAAAAGAACTTCACTGCAACAACATGACTAATGCACATGTCATAATAATACAAATCCAGTTTTATGCTGTATTGCCTTTACTTCTGCGGTTGCTGTAAGCTGTTAAGAAAATCAAGGACAGCTTTACTCCATTTGAAATAAACTGGAGAAAATGAATTACTTACTTGCAAGCAGAGCACAAGATCCAAAATGATGGCTGAACAAACATCAGCATAATGCTGTGTTTTACACTAAGTTATGCAAATAACTTTGTTACCAAAAGTCAAAGGAAATTTGAGTTAAATTACTGCAGCAGTTGCTTTTGAGAACCTCAGTCTCTTGGCTTAGTGGTTCACATTAACATCTGCCAAGCCCCAATTTGTCATGTCAGAAGAAGACATATGCAGCCACTACTAACACATTACAGGACAGCTGCTAGATGAGTGGCTCCTAACATCCTTTTTCCTTCAGGGTTCCATTACGTAGATGTAAATTTCCTATCTGAGAGATTCAGAAATAGAGTGTGTAACTTGATAGCAGTGGGGCACAAAAGAGAAGTTGGTGGCAATTCATTGTCGCACTGTCCTCAGGCATGTGGGAATCTGATGTAATGTGCCATGTATGCAAGTACCAAGAGTCAGAGGCCCAAAAAAGCTCCTATCACCACATGACTCATGTACTGAATCACAGGAGGAATGTCCCCCACTTTGTATCTCTTATTGCCCCTTGTACAGTACACTTCAAAAAGTGAAAAAAAAAAATAGAAAACATACAACATTTTCTTTGTTGGTGCAAGAATATGACACGAGTATAATACAGTTCTGCATTGTTCTTGAGCTGAAATATGGTTTAATTAGAACATTTGTTTGACATGAAAATGTCCACAGTGATCCAGTAGGGCTTTTATTTTTAGCACTAATCCAGCCAGTGTTGTTAACGCACAGCACCCTGAATGGAGAGATGGGAACATCTGTACAGCAGGCACACCAGACATGCTCACTGTTTGACAGAGAAGCTCGTTTGGTTTGAAGTCAGTCCAATTCACTCTGCAATATTTAAGCACAACAGGAGTGGACTGGAAGTGTGAGTCACTATCTCATCCTGGCATCGTTGACGCAAAGAGGCAGGGTCCGTGTTTTTCTGTCACAGAGAAAAATTATGTAAACTCTCTCTGTCAGACACAAAAGCACACACTGAGACACACTGAACACCCAATCTCGAGCACTAACTTCTGTTTGATCAGTGAAATCCTCCTTGATTTGAATGTGGGAGGAGGAGGAGAGGCGTTTCTCGTGACTTATACAAATAAGTATGCAAATGTATTTGTATATTCAAATATGAGTCTTAAAAGTAGTTTGCTTGACTTTGTGGTGGACGTTGGCTTGTGTGTGACTCCTGAGTTATCCATTTTATAATTTTACATATACCTAAAATACTCTATATAAACTTGTAAGGATGATGACCAATGGTTTTGTGTGTGTCGTGTGTCTGCAAGTGAAATCTGTGACAGAAACTGTATGCTGTATTATAGAGGGAGAATCATATCATGAACACTGTTCAAAACAGTTCAATAAAAACACATCACTTGAAGCCGAGCATGGAGATTTTCACAGGATGGGAAGGTAATATTTTCCATCAATAATCTTCCAGACAAAAGCACACTGTTTGTTAGAGATCCAAGTGGAACTTTGTGCTTATACAGCTGCAACAACAGATAGAGCGGAAGGCTCAGATTTGCCAGATGGTGCCATGTTGTTTTCAAATGAATATCCCCTCGTTTTCCATTTGTGAGGAATAACCTTTCAAATGAAAACTATCTTGGGGTGCATTTGAAGATTTTACCCATTTATTTTACCCCATCACTTTCTCTGCATCATTCGACGGTTTGTCCGCTCAGGCCTGTGACACAATGGCACTGAAGTTGCTGCTTGTCACTCAGTGATAGTTACAAAGATTTAATCAACAATCATAAAATTCCATAGACTGTAGAAATAGTGAACATAGCTATCGTGACATCACCCATTGGTTTTTGGACTCCATGGATGCATTAAGAGACCTCGACACAGTGTTGAAGGCAGGACCCTTTCATTCCTGTAAAAGTTGCTCAGTGGTGCATAAAACCACAAAAAGCTCTATGTCCACAGTTTGAAATCACCTGGATGATCAGCGCTGCCTCCGCATCATTGGGCCTATAAAGCAGGTGTAATAGAGACTTCCGCCGTCCAAGGCACCTTGTGATTTAGCCCTCCACTAACTTGAATGGGGATAAATTGGGGGTGATTTTGCAGCTTTTCTAGACTCTCCAGATGTTATCTGAACGAATAGATTAAATCATGACAGTGGGACGAGTCATGTCGCGGGGGCATGACACTCAAACAAATGTATCCACTTCCACAAGGACCAGCACACTTACTTTGGACCCTGGTGGACTCCCGTTTTGAAGCCTCAGATTCAGCATTTCGGCTGTCACGGCTGTTTTGTTTTTTTTAGAGCCAAAAGTGACCATATTTGGGCAAGAGGCTGGCGCTTTGGAGGAGCGAGGGGTGAATCTGACTGAGAAGCCAAGGACACACTCACGCTGTTCTCAACATGGAGATGGCTGAGCTGGTGGCTAGCAGCAAACAATGCCAACTCCATAAACAGTGCTAAACAATGACATCAGTTTTGACAGAGCTATCAGTGTTAACCAGGGGGAGCAGAGGGTGGGGCACTGCACTTCAGCGATGATGCCATCCTGATATCAGCATAACCGCAGTATGAGAGCAGTGCAAAGCAGCAGCGATGAGCTAGCTGTGGGGATACACAGATGCATTAACATGCACGTGCGGCCAGACCAGCTTACTACAACAAACCACAGAGAAACTCAGATTAAAACACACACAGAGATGGAGTCTTTTTATTCTCTGCTGAGGACGCCATTACTCCATTATATCTTTACACAGCAAAATAGTGGTTTGCTGCTATATTAATGTTCTGAATGTTGCATACAGAACCTTTAATACAACCCTGATTCACTTGCTTTAGGCAGTGTTATTTTTCATGCCCTGTGTTGTATTATTAAACCAGAAGATGGCAGCACTGTCAAGGTTGCATTGAACAAATGCTCTGGCTAATGTCTTCAGTGTTTATCGATCCAGCAACCCTGATTTTCTTGCCAAGAATTTAGTCTTTTGGCAGATTTTAGTGACAGCTTTCAGATCCATGGCCTTCCCTGATAGATCTAATGCACTCTTAAATAGTTCACTGTATCCTCAGCTACTTTAACAGTCTCTCCTACCTTAACCTTCATCTCTGAGGGTTTTTCTAGTTTAATGTTCGATCCATTCCTGGATAATTTTGGGCATAACTTTTGATCTTTTGCACCAATATATGATGCACTGCACTCCATGAATCAAGAATCAAACAGATAGTACGAAACATTGTGACTGCTACAACCACAAATGCACTCTTTTTGATCAGTGATACCGTTTATTCCACCAAAGAAATCGTATACACACACTTACAGTAGAATTGCGTGGTATGACTATGAAGGCTTTAC
The DNA here is from genome assembly GCF_006386435.1 of Epinephelus moara. Taxonomy (NCBI): domain Eukaryota; kingdom Metazoa; phylum Chordata; class Actinopteri; order Perciformes; family Serranidae; genus Epinephelus; species Epinephelus moara. The sequence goes on from NC_065512.1 coordinate 30,996,160, forward strand.
AGCAGAGGAGGGCCGAAGTTGGAAACTGAAATAGCTCAAGGCCAAAAGATAAAAACTGACAACTTGCCGCCCCTGTGCTACCAGGTGCAGACCGGATCAACATGCCCACTCAGAAACACCTGCATGGGTCACAGTCAGGCCAGGGCCTCAAGTCATGCCAGCGGCTACCAATAGCACAACTGAAGGATGAACACTTATGCACTGCCAACACTAAAATGGATTTGTAACAAATGTCTCCAGCACGGACTAAGGCTCAAAACCTAAGAAGGACGCCAAACCTTTCAAGAAAGAGCATCTGAGATGTTTGAGAATGTCGATAAAGGAAACAAGTGCAGGATTCTGTCACAAAAGATCTCCCAGTGTTGGACAAAGGTTGCTGAGAGTATTTCTACGCAGATGTGAAACTAGAGGGGGATGCAATTATGAGCATCACAAAGACAACTCATGACAAAGTCTGTGAGACCAGTACAGAGGCTGAGGAATCACAACTCCAAATTTACGACTCTCTTTTTAAAAACATGAGATATACGATAGAAATGTTCTGGGGTTGTAATGCTGTGATAAAATCCCACAGGGCAAGTATAATCCACATAGTTTGCAATGTCATATTAAAAGACAATAGACTACACTGATAACAAAGGTGTGAGAACAAAATATCTGAGAATATAAAAAGATGATGCAGAAAAGTTCAAAATTTAGACCATATATAGCATCTTCTTTTCCCAATGTGAGATGAATTTCTAAAAACATCACAAAAGCCATGACAAATATCTCATATTTCCAGATCAGTTTGGGGCCAACATCACAGGTGGAAATCAGTCAGTGGTGCTCTCCTCTAAAGACAGTGACACTGTAGGTCATTGGAAGTGTTTTACAGCGACTTCACAATTTCCACTCTCTGGCGTCCTCCAGCAAACACAGATTGGGGTTAGCAGCAGTGTTGCCCTGCTAGATTACAGAGCCACATGCAGCTGACTCTTTTTCTTATCCCACTAGCCTCTATGTATAGCCTGTGTAATGTTTATTCACACACACACACACACACACATATACTACATTGATATAGCACAGTAACTAAATATGGTTTACTTTCAAAAGTGCGTCATGAAACATTGATACAGGCAAACACTCTGACTTCTGTAAATGTAGACTTACTCAGCTGTGTGAAGTTGACAGAAAACATAGGACTCAGAAGAACAACCTGAAGAAAGAGCATATAAGGCTGACTGAAAAGCCTCAAGATGTCTCAGACTGACATGATTGTGATATACAATATCATTTGTGTTGGCATACAGCTCACATTTTATTGTATATGTCAGTAAATATGATGATCTGGCATCCCAAAAGAATGAACTGCCAATAATCACTTTTGATCAAGTGACTCCCTCTAGTGGTTTTATGTAAAACAGCCTCTCCAAATACTACCCTGGTGCACTTTGTTCACAATGGGAAATTCATTTACAGTATTCAAGTGTAGCTACCATATTCATGGAAGCTTCACACAAAGATCTTCTGTGCACTTTACCCAATCACTAATATGATGTAAACGTAAATCTGCACATTGTCAGCACCTTAAAAGAAGAGACAGAGAAATGTGAAATGCAGATATTGAAGAGTAAATGTATATTTGTGCATTTATTATTTTAGAAACAGCTGATCATCTGTACAACTTCCCTTTAACGCAATAGTGTGATATTTCCAGGAAAGCTTTCTAGCCAAGAGTTAGATGAGAACATCAGTACCACTCTCATGGCGAGAGTAGTTGACAAAAGACTAGGGGGGTAGCTTGAGTTTCTTCATGACTTTGTTGAAGCTGTGAGGGCTGGCAGGAGTCAGGCTTCCTGTGGTTTGCAGGCCAGAAGGTAAAAATATTTCACAGCCACCATCACCTCTGTCTCCGCAGAGGTGACCCCCATTACGGACATCAACCTGAGGAGACAGTGTGTCATCATTCTGTCAGCGGGTGTAGTATATTGTGACTGTTAGACACTGATAAATATGTCAGTTTTAAGGATCCATGAAACATCCATTAAAAATATGTACATTTTTTCATCAGACAACAATATCCTGAACACATTATTATCATGTTGTGACAGCACATAGCATGTTTGGCTTCAGAAAATAAATAAATATAAACACAAATCATCAAATCATAGGTCTGCACTGCCTATTAGCATTTTTACAGAGCTTTGTCAAGTTTGCGTGATATGCACGCATGTGTATACTGTGCTGTACGTATGCTACCATCATGCATTTACCTTTGCAAGATGTCCTGGGAGAGTGCGGCAGCTTTCTGCTGGTCTTCTCTCAGCAGAGCCTGATAGCTCGAGAAAGACTCCACCAACCCCATGTAGCTGGACAGAGGCATGGGCCTTTTCACCCACACACACTCATGCCTGTAATAGATATTAAAAACAGCACAGAAACAGAATGTATCTATGGCACATTTACGAACATGTCAGTCATATTACTGAATGATTTTTTATCTAGGCCAAACACGTAATTTGCTGAACCAAACAAAAAGATGCTCTCACCACTCCTTGTCAGGGTAAGGGATGGATTTATAGGCCTCCCGGTATAACTCAATTGAGCTGGCACCCAGGTGAGGACTGCGGTAAGGATGCAAGGCTGCATACAACTAATAAAAACGAAGAGACAGTCATGAGATTGTTCATCACTATGATAATGGTATGACATATAGCCTTATATGTTTTACTCACTGATGTGTTTGCTTCAGTAAAAAAGCACTTTAATAGGCCACCTATTGTACTACTACTTTAACTGTGTCTGATATTCATAATCCACTTTATTTTTATTTTCTTTGTATTTCTTTGTCATTTGTTGAAAAAAAAAATATATGCAACCTGCGTGCAACTGGGATAACTGTGCCACTCAACAAAGGTATTAATTTGCAAAAAAAGTCCAGTAGATGGTGCTGTAGTTCTTTTTTTCTTTTTTTTTAATTCCATGACCATGAAAATGTTCTGGCCATAATATCCACTAGAGTGTGATTTAAGGACACATCTGATGATGATGAGAGACAATACATGTCTTCTACATCAGCAGAACTGAAAACGATCTTCAGAATCATAAGGGGGAGGCAGGTGGTGATGCTGGTACTCTTGTACAGAAGTTTAGCAGAGGCAAAGGGAAGATACAGTAAATGTGTAAATATGCATTTGTCTCAGAAATGCTTGTCTGATGTTGAGGAGGGACTGTCAGCGATTCATTAGTTTCAAAAGAGTTAAGAAATGTTTTAATCTCTGTGTTTTAATTTTTTGTGAGAAGTTTACTGCCATTTTTCTCACTGTGAAAAAGATAACATTAAAGAGACAATTTGGATTTTGAAGTGGGGTTGTATGGGGTACTTAACCATAATTAGTGTATTACATACCATAGATGTCAGTCGGCATAACCGCAGTGCTGAAAAGCAAGCTGAAGTCCGACACGGAAGCTAAGCAATGTACAGGTGTGGACAGGGGTCAGCATAAAAAAAGTATTTTAGCCACCAAATAAAGTCCTACCTCAAAAAAACATGACTCCAGGTATATGCTGTATTGAGAGTATTTTCTTTGCTTTACCTTGCTGTAATACAGCCAGTTCCAATGGAGAAGCTGTTAAAGACTTCAGTTTCCCATTTATGCTCTTTTCAAATCCACCAGACTCCATTGACAAAAACAATCATTTTAGCTAGCTGTACACAGGAGCTGCCAGTCTACTGCTGCCTCAGACCTTTATTTTGTTTATGTTATTGTGTGACTTTGGTGGATATAAACTAGCCCTTTTAAATGCAAAGTCACACAATTACACAAACAAAATAAAGATTTCCAGCAGTGGTAGACCAGCAACCCCTCTGTTCAACAATGTTAAATCACTGTTTTTCTCAATTAAATCTGGTTTTGAAGAGAGCGATGTAATGGCTTAATTTTCCCATTTGAAATCACTGTCTGATATTAGGGTAAAGTAGTAAAAATAGTAAAATATAAACTGTTATTGATGCTTTTTTAGGTAGAACTAAAGTATGTTTTGTTGCTGACCCCTCCACCGCACTAGATTGCTTAGCTTTCATGTCAGATTCCAGCCTGCCTCTCCTTAAACTGGGGGCATACTGACTGACATCTACTGTATGTAATATACTGTCTATGAATAATTGACTCATAAAACCCCATTTCAAAATTTCTGAACTATCCCTTTAAGTACCCTTTTTTTTCTTTTTTTTAGTGTACCTAATTTTCTAAAAGAACGGAGCCATTGTTCATGTTATCAGTAACACCTGTGCTTTACTGCCAAACAGTCTTATAACAGTGCACATTTACAGTAACGTCTCTCAGGTGAATACTGTTGTGAGCACCTCTTTGCAGACTTGGTTGAGTGTATTGGAGCAGCAGTCAGGGTAGCTGAGCTCCATGTCAATTGTGTAGTTGAGCAGCGCTAAGCAGCCACGAGGCTTCAGGACTCTGTGGGCCTCCTTGAGAAAGCGTGGTCGGTCGAACCAGTGGAAGGCAGACATGGCTGTTATCAAGTCCACTGAGCCGTCGGCAATTGGCAGCTCCTCGGCCACACCCTGTCTAAAGATGGAACAGTAGCAAAAGCCAATTCAAACTTCTGACCACTGCCGACAGTATATAATATAAAGGAGTTTTTCAGGTACCAGCTCATGAATGATCTATTTTTCAAATTTGGTGTGTAAATTTCAGTGTTGTGTTTAGTGTACCAAAACATTGTTAGCTTACTAAGTCATTCTGTTGCTGTGAATAAAGACAGTGCCCAGACACAGTAACTAAACCTCTTTAGTTTTTCTGCCTTATCTTAACAAGCTTGTTCATGCTACCTTGCTAGCTGGCTAACCTGCTAGGCTGGTTTGTGATCTTGGATTATTAGCATCAAAGTGAAGAACAGGTTTAGTGAGTTTAGCCAACTCTGACATTGCTCATTAATCAAAGTTCATGACTCCACCTAGCTAATTAGGTAGCCATGTAGGAAGGATATGCTGCCTGGGTCCAGACCTTTGAATCCACCCACTCCACTTGACATGAAACGATGATTAATCAGTCAACACCATGGGCAGGACTGATGCCACTGTCAAGATGTTGTCGAGTGTTGTCAATCAGTGCACTGGCACCAATGAGGAGTAATAACAACAATGGTGAGCAAGATAAACAGATGCTGCTATCAAGCTGTTCTAAGCTAACACATGTTCTTTATATCCCTCAACATCAGAGTTTGATTTGCTTTGCTCTGATCCACTCCTAAAACCTCGGCAAAACAGATATGATGGCGTGACTACACATCAGTGGGTCTGCTCCATTTCAGTGCACCGGTGAACCACTTAACAATCTGTCAGCCAGCAGCAGCAACCACATAACTGCCAGCTGACAAAACAAACATCAGTGTCGGCCTACAGGGCAAAAGCAATGGTAGCTTTCCTTGTTGACAAATAATTTCCTGCATGAACAGAAATGCTCGTAATATGGTTTTATGTTAGCCTGAATGACATTCATCAGTTCTCTGTCTTATCAGTCTCCCTTGACATGTTTGTACGGGTCATGTGGTCCTGGTGACATATGTAAAGCCCCTTTTGCTGCTGAAATTTGGTAGTGGATCCGGCTTGCCTGTCGGCTACGATAACTCTTGTATGATGTGCAAGCTGCGCCCACTGATGTGGTAATGGTGAGGACCCACAGTGGACTTAAAATGATGTTAGATTCACATGGATATGTGGGTCTCTACTTATTGGTTAGGGATAATTTAATCGCCCTCCCCCACAGAAATCAGTAAGAGTGGAAGTGATGTCAGACTGAAGATGGAAACAGAGTGTAACAAGTTGACAATTCTGTCCGATATCAGCCAAAGGATATGCAGCCTTATTTAAAAAAGCAAATTAAAGGAGATGGTGTGATGTGCTTATTTATAGCAGCAGATAGTTTTAGAGTCAGATTTATCTTGATGTTGTTGCTCGAGCTAACTTGAGCTTGCTTAAGAGAGGCAGGAGGCATGTGATTGGATGAAAGGTGTGAAGGCACCTTACAAAAAATTTGCATTTGTAAATAAAATAAATTTTAAAAAAAACTTCTATAAAACTGGCATGGCTGACGCTTAAATTACAGCATCTATTCTATGTTCTACACAATTTCTAAATATAAATATTTATTTCATTCTTTCTGACTTAATATTGAAGAATTGAAGGTTTCATATACAGGAGCTGCATCTGACTGCAATTTTTCATTTAAAAAGATGTGCAAAGCAGTTGGGAGACATTTTCCTTGAGGGCTTTCTACCAGAAAGGGATACATATATATATATGATGTGTGTAAACTTATTTGATAGAATCCATCACTTTTAAAACTCAATTTAAAGGTTTTTGAATATGTTTTTATATACTGCAGACTACCTGTCACCAACCCTGTGTGACATGCCAAATATTCAATGAGGATTTCACAGTGCTGTGCTGACAGTACATTTCCTCCACTGTAGGCCTTCCTGCATGACCGACTTTCCCCAGACAAGGGCCACATTGTTCCTGCTTTGGCCAAGATTCATTAGAGTAGCTTCCCGGATTTTCAGAGCTGAACAAATGATGTGATGGCAACTGTAATGTTTTTATTTAACATCATTAACAGTATCAGGCTTGCTTGATCTCACACTGCAGGGAAACACAGTTATGGCACAAGAAAAATGATGTCTCAATTTTCAGAATGCATACATGTAATTCACTTTTCCTCTGTTAAATCTTAAATCTTAAAGACTCAGGTTGTAATAACAGTATTAATTGTGACTCTTGGTTGGCTCATGCTTACCTATATGTGATGTTTGGCTCTTTAGTGTGCTGCAAAGCCAACTCCACCTGGGCAGGACTAACATCTGTCCCAACCACAGAGGCAAAATGTTTGGCCAGCAGCACTGTGCCCTGTCCTGAACCGCAACCAACATCCACTGCCAGCTCAAAGGGGTGACCTTTCTGGCAAGATATTTAACACATTATATGACTTTGTTTAGTTTTGTTATTATTTATTGAGAATGATTATGAGTAGTTCATTGTGTCATTAATTACATGACCAAATACCACAATTTTTCCACTTGCACTTACTTGTTTTTCCAGGAAGTCAAGCACTTGTTGCAAAAGATGATCTGCTGGAGAGATCCTGTACTTCCAGTAGGAAGATGCATGCTCCTTGCCTTCATACAGACGGTAAGTCATAGCTAGTTGATCCCTCTGTCATCAGCCAGTCTAGCGTACCTTTAAAAAAACAGAGATTAATCTGTTTTATCTTGTGTTAAACTGAAACTAGTGTTCCTCTCTGCTAGCACTCAGATACACACATACACCCACACACACAAAAGAGGGAAACCATGGGGTGCCTGGAAACAGGGAGGTCCCAGTAATTCTACCAGTATGTGGAATGTTTGATAATGAAGGCTTTTAAAGGGACATCTCCAAAACTTTTGCAGCATTCTATTAACCTCAGAAGTCAGAGGACGGAGCTGGGAATGACATCGCATACAAGTTGATCACACAAGCTGTTTTAGTACTAGGAGAAAAACCAAGTTATTGTTAGCAATACCAGTTGATAACAACACTGTATTTTGTGTGTGCATGACTGCTTTAACGTGACACAAATAAGAGAGAATTGCTAATTAACAGTATGTTACTGCAGCTTTCACTACTGTCAGCCATACCGGATTTTGAGGTTGGGGTTGGTGATGCAATACACCATTTATCCACGATAATTGATGTTGAATGGAAATCAAGGTCAAGCCCAAAGTGAGTAAGGGTCATCTTTTGTGATGGTATGCATTTCTGTCAGAACCAATTGAAACCCCTGGAGATGATGAGGGTGAGGTACGAATGGTAGAAGTATTATTACAGCTAACATCCTGTGTGCAACGCTGCTCAGTCTGAATCTGTTGACTGATTTATTTTATTTCATAATCTCATGGTTTTCTTTAACCAAGGGCTGTTTGCTATTCATTACCAGTGTTGTAAAAATGTGACACACTGATGTAGTGTGGTCAGCAGCATTCAGTCCTTTTTTCTGGTGCAAAGGGCAGTAAATAAAGACAGTAAAGACATTTCAAGAATGGTTTTGTTGATCAACCATGTGAAAAGTAAGTCGCAATACAGCTGTGATACCAAATTATCATACTTCAAGGTTATAGTAGTTCATTTTCAAAATTTACATTAGTTTCAGTGAGACTCCAAAACTCATTTTGCTCAAAATCAACAAAGGTTTTAATCATAATAACTATTAATACACCACATATCAACATTTTTCCGGTTAGAAGTTAACTTAAAGCGAGACTATGTAGTTTTTGCTGAACAGCAGCAATAAGTGGCAGTTGCATTTTCCAATATTCCTTTGTGTCTTTAAAGACATCATCATTAGGCATACTGGTTGAAAGTGAGTGGAATGGGACAACAAATAGGAAACAATACAAATGTCTTCCAATGAAATACGCTGTCTTTGAGTCTATGTTTTACTTATGCGATTGAAATGTTTGCTAAAACATGGTAAAAACATATTAGAACAGTATTTAATTCATCAAAATTATACATTATTGTCACTTATATAGCAATGCCTAGTTAAACTTAGTTAATATTGGCTAGGATTAGCCATGAGCTACTGATCATACTACACCAAGTAAGGCAACAGCAGCAGAACCCTTGACTTCATTGGGTTGAACAAGGGATCATTTATTGCTTAATTATTCTTTTTAATTTGAAGGAGAAAGAATATGTTATCTTTTCTTTCAAACGTTTCAGTGTGTCACTTAAACTTTTGCATATCTCATCCCCTATGGTGTGAGGAAGTCACATTATCAACAAAGGGTTTGTGTACAAACTAAAATCGGTGGTATTTAAGTGCCGGTTACCCTTTTCAGGTCACTTGTTAATAATCAATCTATACTACTACACATTTTATGCTGATACATACACACACTAAACCAGTACTTATTGATATTGTTGATAATCAGTGCGAGTCCTGCTGTTTTACTCTAATACCACAATTTTTTCAACGCAATTTCAATGCGAAACTAATTGGAGCTGAATTTGCAGCATAAGACATTGATTTTCCAAGGAAAACTATTGCTATGTAAAACAGCAACTTGCACATCTTTTTGTTATTGAAAATATAACTGCTTTACATCTTCACAGTACATATTTCTTTTTCTTCAGTTTCTTTGTAAGAAGCCGTACCATGAACATTAGTTACTTTAGCTTCATTTACAGAGCACAAAGCAGGTACAAAACAAGCTGTCAGCAGCATCAAGCTGCCTTCTACCCACTGAGAAAAAGTAGAGATTAAAGAAAGGCACTGAAGCAGCTAGAACAAGTAAATCAGCCACCAATTACGCTAAAGTTTAAAGAGCTTGGCTAAAAAACTTGACTCTCATTTAAACCAAAGCGTCTCAGCACCCCTTTCATGAAACAACAGTGGTAGGTATATTATATTTCAGAAGCATTTCCAAGTTATGTAACCTCCCAGTTTGCTTCCATGGATCAGCTGTTCTATTGGGAAACATACTGAGAGGTAATTTGGCTGCAAAATGAAACTTTAAGAAAAGCAAAATACAGTAGAGGTAAGATATAAAGTCACTAGTAGATGCTCTTTTGACAGATATCTTAACATAGTAGATCATCTGCAAACTAGTCAGAACATTCTTCCCTATATAACAAAAATTAGTGTGTTAAGGATTATTGTAATCCTGGACAAAGGTATTTATTAGCTGACTTATCTACTTACATTACACAAGAGAGTCACTGGGAAAACAAGAGTTTTACTTAGAACAAAAGGGTTTATTTAGGAATGTTCACATTCAACAGGTCATTCCTTCATACACATTTGGAGTACACAAATTTTAGATTGCGATGTCTCTAAGACTCTCAAACTCTCTCAAAACACATCATTATCATTATTGTGGTTTTGACGCCAGGACACAGAAGTACTCCAGCTCCTGCTTCATTTCAGTGTCTGGAGAAGTGACTCCCATTTCATCCAGAAACCTGTGAGGCAGTGCATTGATTGATTATTCAGCTCAGTACTCAGTGGAGCGGTATAGAAAACAGTTAATATTCAAATGAGTGTGTGTGTGTGTGTGTGTGTGTGTGTGTGTGTGTGGTGTGGACAGATGACCTCTTCTGAGTATTAAGCAGCAGGTCTCCAGCAGCCTGGGAATCCTTCTTCTTGTAACCTTGGAACATAGACCAGGTTTCAATGAAACCCACCAGGCTCCTCACCGAGATCGACGTGTTCACCTGAAGACACTCAATCCTGTTGTATCAACATATTGATGTATTATTACAAAGCCTTTAGCATCAAGCAAGCGACAATAAAAGCATTTCTGTTTTAAGGAACAAGATTAAATGGGGATTTCAGCTCCTAATCAGTTGCAAGTCTTTGACAAACAAGGGATTCACAAAATAATACTGTAACTGTTTTTGTAGAGACAGCAGACAATCGTATTGCATTTAGCTATCACAAAGATGCGTTCAGGTTTGTGTGGTCATTACCTCTCTTTTTCAGGAAAAGGGATGGCTGAGTAGAGCTCCTCCAGCTTACCCTCAGATATAGCTACCTGACTGCTAGTGTATGGCAACAGCAACTGTCTCACCTGGAAGTGAATGTTTGTAAATTAAATATGTATTGCATGTATATTGATAACTAAGCATGCTGTAGCTGGGCAACCTGGCAACCTCACTATTTTGACAAGACTCTACACACAATACTGGGCCCAGCTGTTTATCAACAAGAAATCCATCCATCCATCCATTTTCTATGGGTCGCGGGGGGGCTGGAGCCTATCCCAGCTGACATTGGGCAAGAGGCAGGGTACACCCTGGACGGGTCGCCAGACTATTGCAGGGCTGACACATAGTGACAGACAACCATTCACACTCACATTCACACCTACGGACAATTTAGAGTCACCAATTAACCTGTACCCAACCTGCATGTCTTTGGACTGTGGGAGGAAGCCTTAGTACCAGGAGAAAACCCACGCTGACACGGGGAGAACATGCAAACACCCACACCCGGGATTGAACCAGGAACCCTCTTGCTGTGAGGTGACAGTGCTAACCATCACACCACCGTGCCGCCCTCAACAAGAAAGAATAACTTTAAAAAATCTGTAACTTGTAATTTTTTTCTTTCTGTTTCATTAAACAAGCAACATAAAAAGCACTACATAGGAAGAATTATAAGGTGTATATGAAGTTTTCCCACCCTTCTAGTCTTTATGTTAAGCTAAGTTGACCACCTCCTGACTGCTGTGTGTAAATTAAAACTTAAAGTGGCTGTTGCCTAACGTGAAGTATTAATAAGGTGTGAACTATGCATTGCTAAAACAAAAAAAAAGTGTTTGCACTGTGGAGATAGGTTACAATTTAACTGTAAATCATTAAATATCACAGAATTGTACTCACTGATGGTATGTGCTGCCACACAGCATAACTGTTTCATGGTTTACATGCCATTTTGGGGCATCGGTGGCTTAGTGGATAGAGCAGGCACCCCATGCACAAGGCTGTTGTCGCAGTGGCCCGGGTTCGACTCCAGCCTGTGGCCCTTTGCTGCATGTCACTCCCTCTCTCTCTCTCCCCCTTTCACACTTGTCTGTCCTATCAATTAAAGGCTAAAATGCTTAAGACTTAAAGACCAAACTAGGTTAAACCCCAAGTAGTCATTGTGCAACCACTTTTAGTAGTTGTTTAAGTTACAGACTGACTGGTAGTTACTAATCCTCTGATGTCAACTTTACATTCTAACCTAGAGGAGAACTTACACATAGCTGATGCAACTCACTGATGTACTTGACACACCCAAAGGAAGTGAAGACATTTTTTCCAAAATAATGAACTATTCCTTTAAATCTTGGGTAGGCAGTGTAATTTTGGCATCATTGGACATAAATCCTATAATAAGCTTTGAGCATACTGTAATTCAACTGAGAGAGCACTTGACTTCTGCACCTCCTCTTGGCTCTGTTTTCAGGATTTACAAAATCTAGCCCTTAGACTCACAAGTCAGTCTTTAGACGCTTTGCTTAACTAAAGACTGATGACTTTCTCCCTGATTTTGTGTTTAGATGGGCGGATACAATTTCAGAGTTTAAAAAAACTCCCTACGTTGCAGAACCAATAGTAAATCTGCAGGGCGGTCCTTTGGTGGCTCGCTAAACTCTTGTGCTTGTAAACATAGTCCCACTAGAAACACGTGTAGCGGTACAAAATGGCTCAGCCGTGCTCGCAGAAAACGCCGTCAAAGTTAGTGGATGTTTGTTGCATTTGCGGTGACACATTCACCGCAAACGCGACAAACATCCACTAACTTTGACGGCGTTTTCACCGAAAATGAGCTTCTCCTCCTTGAAAGACCAGCAGCCACCACTGCCTGACAGACACTGTAAAGATGAGCAACTGGGGAGACAAGGCATCACGTGCCCTCCTTGTCCTCACAAACAAAGAGGCCATTAACTGTCAGATGACGGGGACAATTTACGAGAGTATCGCCGCCTGATTATCGCCGCCTGACTAGCCACGGTTTCCCTCCCACGTCACTGTTTACGTCACACGCTGAGCTACATGTTTTGTTACTTGCTCATGCCCCCCATTGCCCTGAAAAAGGCGCATTCTGTATAAACAAAAGTAGGTAGGCAGCAATTTGCCGCACTCCCCGATTTTGTTTTTATACTGCCAACGCTAGGCTGACCAAACGTCCTCTTTTGCCCGGACATGTCCACTTTTCACGTCCCGTCCGGGCGTCCGGGGGGGGTTTATAAACTGATGGTAATGTCCGGTTTTCCGTGTGTTTGTGTGTGTGTGTGTGTGTGTGTGTGTGTGTGTGTTAGAGTGCGGCACGGGCAGCATATTTCTGTCCGACCCGAACCGAGCCCGACATTATTTAATGACCAAAGCACTGACTTTGTGTCACACAGTGGTTACGGTTACAGGCTATTTAACAGGCCGGGCGTGCGCCGTGGGTGCTCAGCATAGATGGAGACCTCCGTGTTTGAGACGGGAGCGGGAAGCGGGAGGTCCGACGCTTCTAGCGAGAGGAAAGGGAGAAATAAAACAAAATAAGATGAAATAGGAAAAACCTGTCTCCCTCTTTTATTTAATTTTCAGCGTTTAATCAAGGCGGAGGCGGGCGGCTGAAGGTCCGAGACTTCCAGAGAGGGGAGAGGTAGAAACAAACAGCCAATGTGTGTCTGTGTGTGTTATGTTCAGGTGTTGTCACGTAAATAACAGTGCCCAAGCAATAAACAGGACAGACAATAGGATTTTATTTATTTTTACACTACATTTTCACTGAAAGCTGACTGAATCCGACCTGAGCCCGAATACAATTTATAGCTACATTTCTGACCAAAACCGGCCCGACCCGTCGGTGTCCCCTATTGGGGCCTATCTGAATTTCTGTCTTTGAGAGATATTATTTTGTAATATAACTGAATTTTCTATCCATACATATAGATTTTAAATATATTAAAATTATAAGGCATCTTTGAGTAAACTGCGAGTACATGTAAGTAGGCTATGTCGTGGCCGGCCAAGTGTCCTCTTTTTGGAAATCAAAATATGGTCACCCTAGCCAACGCTGAAAAAAGACTGATTGGGCTTTCCTGCAAATTTGCACAATTCCTATCTAAAAAGGGCTGGAGACTACAGAACGTCATTACACTGACCATGGCTTTACAGCTTCGTTGTGGTGGTGACGCTGAAGTCATGTGACCGTCATGTAGTTTGTTTGGAACCTAACGTTAGCTTTTTACTTCTGGTGATTGCATTCAAGCTTCAAAAATTAGAAACGTGGTGTTCATTTGTGAAGATTATCTTGCTGAACTTAACTTTGAAGTGTCATAAACATTTGTTTGCCACAGATCTTACTTTCTGCAATAATCCAACTCAATGGAAAAATTGCAATGGCTTTTTGATGAGGGAACTTCGACGTCAGTCTACAAATAAACATTATCCCTGCGGCAAAGTTGCTATTCCAGCATTGGTAACAACTGTCAACACTGCAAAGAAACCCAAAAAAGGACTTAGAAAAAAAAAACAGAGTTTAAAAAAGAGCCTGACAATGAACAAAATAAAATATAGCTATAGTGTTTCAGAGATGGTGAGAAGCCTTCTGTGAACTGGAGCCAAAGGCCCACAACTGTGGCTTCAAGCCCATGTTTATGTAGCAAATTTATCTAACATAAGAGCCCCAGCATAAATCACAATCCATCTTCCGCCTCACTCCACCCCATTACAGACCACCTCACTGGGAAGAGAGCAGGCAGCAGCTCCAGAGACAGAACCCCAGTTGGTGGCTGAAGCAACCCGAATTCAGCCAGTACAAACCCCAGCCCTGTCTTGCTGCCAGATTAGCTAATTTTCTGCTGCTATGGTTACACAAGTTAGACCTGGAGCTGCCGCTGGTATACATACACTGCAAGTCAGCCACACAGCACCTGTCGTGGTGGCATGGCAGGCCGCTGGCAGGTTGAAACGCTGCTATAACAACAAAATACAGTATAAGAAGTTGCCCCCCACCTGCCTATAGGGCTGGGTTGGTGGATGGATCCAATAAACGCCAGACTTTTATTTGGGAGCCTGGTGTTTGCTTCCTGAGTGCTAAACCAAGATGTTTTTTCTAAACCTAACCACATGCTTTTTTATGAGGTCAGATCAGTCTCATAATAAATGAACTCACGCAGGGTTTTTCACGAATGCACATGCTCTGGTTCGCTGTTATATTTCGGACTCACTAATGCACACGATCTGTTTCGCAATGCACACACTCTGGTTCACAAATATAATGTTTATGCAAACTTGTACTATAAATTCGGAAATGCACACGATCTGTTTCGCAAATGCACACGGTCTGCTTCACAAATATTATTTTGAGGCACATTTGTAATATAAATTCACAGATCATGTGAATCGCTGAATGTGCATTTACAAACTGCTTCTCATTTGTGAACCTCTCTACATTTGTGAGAGAAATCTGTTTGGTTAATTTTGAGACTCCCCTGACGTTGCAGGTCAACGAACGTCACCACTGGCAGATAAATCTGTCAATCAAATTTATGATTCTGACTGACAGATTCATCAGTTAATCAGGTGTGGTCGCTTTCAGCCAATCGTATGGCTCCTTACATTTTCTCCACACTTTTAAATCAATCGCAGAGCTACTGAGCTACTGTTTGCAGTGTTCAAACGGTGGAAGAGACATGGATCAATCTCAACCTGTAAGTAACACATTTATCTTATTATCCCCTCGTTGTAAATCATGCAATGTTATTGAATAATAATGAGTTGAAGCGTTCTGCTTAGCCAAGTAACATGTTTGAATGAACATAAACTATGAATACACTCTATGTAAGGAGCCATACGATTGGCTGAAAGCGAACACATCTGATTAACTGATGAATCTGTCAATCAGAATCATAAATTTGATTGACAGATTTATCCCGCCAGTGGTGACGTTCGTTGACCTGCGACGTCAGGGGAGTCTCAAAATTCACCACACAGATTTCTCTCACAAATGTAGAGAGGTTCACAAATGAGAAGCAGTTTGTAAATACACATTCAGCGATTCGCATGATCTGTGAATTTATATTCCAAGTGTGCCTCAAAATAATATTTGTGAAGTAGAGCGTGTGCATTACCGAATTTATATTACAAGTTTGCACAAAATTTTTTATTTGTGAACCAGAGCGTGTGCATTTGCGAAACAGATTGTGTGCATTAGTGAGTCTGAAATACAACAGCGAACCAGAGCATGTGTATTCATGAGAAACCCTGCGTGAGTTCATTCATTATGAGACTGATCTGACCCCATACTTTTTTCACCTAATCCCAACCGTGTGCTTTTGTTGACATCCTGGCATTAGCAGTGTGTCCTGGAACATCAAGAGCAGACACAGAAGACTACCTAGTACATAATATGTAGATGTGAAAGGCCACTGACAAAGCGGCAATATGTGATGGGTTGGGATGAGAATGTGTTGCCCTAACCCAGCTTTAAGACCTGAAGAATATTTAGGTGGCACCTTTTCACTGTATTATCAGCTATAACTTAAGCTGTTGGTGATGCTGCCACTCACAAAGGTTTGCATTGCTGATCAGATTGAAACGAGAGTCTACACTCACCTCTTCACATATGTGATTGAGTCTTTCTCCACAGCTGTGGTAGCAAAGTCTGGTTTTAGTATCACTGAAGCCAAGCAGAGCCAAGCAACCCCGCGGTTTTAAAACCCGACTTGCCTCAGCCAGAAACCTCGACCAATCGAACCAGTGGGCTGCTGACGCTGCTGTCAACAAGTCCACAGAGCAGTCTGGAAAAGGGAGTTCCTCTGCCATCCCCTGCCTGCAGGTCCAACAGACAGGTTACACTGCTAATTTCTCTCAAAATTTTCGAGATACCTCTTGAAAATTAGCATTCCATCAGTAATTATGTCCACACATATAGGGCAACTCATACACTCCTACCTGTATGTGATGTTAGGGTACCCTGGCACAGCTCTGGCCTCCTCCAGTTGACACTCGCTGACGTCAATGCCCACCACTTGCTGGAAGTGTGGTGCCAGTAGCCGAGCATTCTGACCTGTCCCACACCCCAGATCCACTGCCAGCACATGTGGTTGTCCCTTCTGAGGATGTGAACAGATATGTAGGGACTGTTATCCATATGTTGCAGAAGTTTGTGTATCCAATAGGCAGAAATAATGCAATAAGACAACAGAATGCATAATACATATATGAATTATGCGTGTACTCATATAACAGTTTGTGTGATATCTCACGAATAAGCCGCCCACGAATGATGTTACGTTCTTAGTGTAAAGTTATGTAAACAACATTATAGAGCTTAGGTTTAGGCAATTTGAAGTTACTGGGGTTAGGGTTAGGAAAAGAAACATGGTGTGGACATACCTTAAAATCACTCATAGTTCACTCAAAGTTTGACGCATCCAAACATCCATCTCCTAGGGAAATTCCTGAGGGAAAGTCCTATGTTTTGTGACCCATCCACTGCCTCAACCTGCCTCTTGAGAGACCACTGAGGACGTGAATTTGTGTTTCCTAGGATAGTGAAGGAATGACCTGCCCTACTCTGCCTTATTCTGCCTCTGAGTGGCTTAACTTGACATTCTTACCCTAACCCTAACCTATCTCACTCCTCTTGCCTAACCCTAACCAACTCTAACCAACCCAACCAACGAAGGAAACTTGCACTTGCTAGTCAGAGGGAGATTAGGGTGAGTCATTCCTTCGCTATCATAGGAAAGACAAATTTGTGCTTGAGATTGCCTCTTTCTTTGGCGCATTGGTCATGTGATCGCAACCCTCTAAAATCTGTGGGTTGGTGGGTTGCTTTTCACAGGAAATTGTACGACTAGTGCATGAGAACAGCCTTCATAATTACAGCATATTTGGCCATTGCATACCTTTGTATCAAGATACTGAAGAATAATGTTCTTGAGCTCATCTGGAGGTGTAAAGCGATACTTTTGGTAGACAGAGGCATGATCCTTCCCCTCGAACAGTCGGTGCGTCATGTTGGTGTGTTTTAACTTGTTCTCTTTCTGCTCTGTTGCCAATTAATCCTTCTCCAACCTCTGTTCCAAAACAGTCTCCTTTGTTTGGCTTTATTCTTTTTCTATCTCCCGTCTTGTTTGCCTTTGTTGTGCTCCTTTGCCTTTAGCCTCTTTCGCCCTTTATATATTTGCTCTCTTATCTTGCACTTTCTTATCCTCCTCCTGCTGTTGACTCCCGCACACTCACACACTCTGCTCTGCTACCAGCATTTAACTCTTCACCCACTTCCTGAGGTGTAGACACAGAAGGAAATAGTGACTGAATTAAACAGTCAGTCACAGAGTAAATAAAAGCAGCCGTCTCAAACATGGGAATACAAATACATTTACAACTTTGAAGGAAGAGTTACACAGATCAAAGTAAAAACATTACATTGTCTTACTTGTTGAACGCTTCCCTTCATGCCACAAGTCTTTGTAATAACTCAGCTGCAAAGCAGTTAATAATTCCTGACAGAGGCAGGGCATATTGCTTAACTCTTTCATGGCCAGACATTTCCCTCAGATTGTGTATTTACAGCTGCTTATTGACATGATAATGAATTATGTTGTGAAATTACATGTAAAGTAGTAGAAAACATGTTGGATCTTAGTTACTACACTCCTGGTGGCAAATCAACATATCTGCACATGCTTACAAAGTTATTATGGTTTTGTGTTTTTCATTCGTCTTTATTTTTATTTTATTTTTTATTTTTATTTTCCAATTCGGTTTAGTTTCACTTAGTTTTGCTGTGTGTTTGCTTGTTTCAGTTTAGTTTTTATTTACTTAAAATGTGTAGTTTTCATTTAGCTGTTATTTTGGTGAGTTTAGTTTTATTTGTATCTATAATTATGGGGGTATTTGTCAGGGGCAAGAATTAAAGGAGCAGTGTGTTAGACTTAGGGAGAATTAGTGGCATCTAGTGGCGAGAATTATAGATTGCAACCAGCCGAAACTTCTCCTGGTTAAAATTCCTTTAGTGTTTTTTTTTTTTTTTTTGTAATATTTTAAAGTGTATTTTACCAGGAAGGCCCATTGAGATACACAGGAGAGACCTGGCAAAAGCAGTGGCCGCGAAAAATCACAACATATTAAAATACAACATTCATTCATTCATTCATCTTCTAACCGCTTCATCCTCTTGAGGGTCGCGGGGGGGCTGGAGCCTATCCCAGCTGACATCGGGCGAGAGGCAGGGTACACCCTGGACAGGTCGCCAGACTATCGCAGGGCTGACACATAGAGACAAACAACCATTCATGCTCACATTCACACCTACGGACAATTTAGAGTTATCAATTAACCTAGTCCCCAATCTGCATGTCTTTGGACTGTGGGAGGAAGCCGGAGTACCCGGAGAGAACCCACGCAGACACGGGGAGAACATGCAAACTCCGCACAGAAGGGCTCCCACACCCGGGATCGAACCGGCAACCCTCTTGCTGTGAGGCGACAGTGCTAACCACCACACCACCGTGCCGCCTACTAAAATACAACATGATATATTAAAAAATTCACAATAAAACAGAAGAAGAGCTATTTAACACATTGGTCCTTCAAGAATAAAAACCCCATGCCTCCACTACCATAGGCTTTATGATGCCCCACATTCATCAACGAAATGTAGAAATTCCAGTCTCAATAAACATTGTGCACTAACGCCTCTTCATGCTTTCTGTGTTGACAAATTTGACCAACTGACACTGAAAGCTTAAAACTAAAGACATTTCCTGAATATTTTTATTTTAGTTAGTTTTGTGAATACATCATATTGTTTGTAAAGTCTAGTCTAGGTTTTTTTTATTTAACTGAAATGTCTTTTCCCACCTAGTTTTAGATTTTAGTTTATTTAACTATACTCACCTTTGGTTTGGGAACATCACTAACAGTTTTGCAGTGTCAAATGCATGGCATTCCTGGAATTTAAGCTCATACTGAATGGAAAGATGTTTTAACAAATTGTTGGTGTTTCCACCCTTACTTGAATTTATCATTTTACAGACATTACAAGCAGCACTATCATCACCCTTCTTTGTGAAAGAAAGCCACGCTTTGGACCGTTTCTTCCTCTCTGACATGGCTCCTTCTTGTTGCAAGTTTTTAGCAGTGTAGACATGAGTTTGATGACATTGTTTTGCACATCTGTCAGAAAAACATGCCGGCATCGACAAAAGGGATTGATAAGCTCTGAGGCATACCCTTTCGGTGGATAGGACAATTTGGAACCGGTTCTCGACTGGAATCGGTTCTTGTTTCCTATCTCTAATATTTTTATTATTTAAATCTTTTTTTTTTTTTGTTTGTTTTCTTTTACATACATCATGGTCAAATGTAAACCTAAGCTGCTGTATATACTGAATATACTGCACATTGGCATATATACATGCATGCACTGTACATACACATTTGTACTACTGTGTTATTATTTACAATCTCCAGAAACAGTCTGACTTGTAGACATTGTATCTTGTTTTTTGTAGTGTTTATATATATTTATATATATAACTATCTTCTTTCACCTATTTGTAAGCACATAATAAATATTTGTTTACTTTTGTTCAGCTTTGTTTTCCTTGTTTTTAGCCACATTTCTGTTTCTGTGTATGTAGATAGAGAGCAACAAAAACAGAGTCAAATTCCTTGTATGTGTACAGCCAATAATATTGATTCTGACCTTGAATCTCTCATGTGCTCTCCTCAAGATACATCCTTAAAGGTGTGTAGAATTTAGTGGCATCTGCATTGAAGTTGGAGAACTGAAACCTCTCCCTTGTGCTAGGCATGTAGGAGAACTATGATGGCCAGAATCAGACATGGCCTTACCTAGAGCCAATATTTGATTTGTCCATTCTGGGCTTGTCAAGAATCAGTTCAGGAAGGACCCAAATGCAGAGCAGGAGGCAGGTGAAGGTTAAATGAGCTTTAATGCTGATAGAAAAAATACTCGAAACAGGCAGGCAACAAAACACAAAGTCCAAAAGAAAGGAGAACCAAAACCAAACTCAAACAAACCAGGGAAGCACAATAAACACAGGTAGGAATTGGAAAATGGGAATTGGCTAACAACAAGGGTGTGGTGGGGAAGACTAGGGTGGGGAAAACAAGACTAATACAGAACAGTTGTGAAGGGACTCTTGGAACAGGGAAGGACTCACAAGACTGGTGGAAGACAGATGTGACAGAAAATAAAACAGGAAACAGATTAAACATGAATGAATAACAAAACAAGGAAGAAGACAAACAAACAAACAAAAAAAACTATAACATAATATAAACAAAAACCCAGGATCATGACATGGCTGCCGTAGAACTATGGTGTCCTCCTCTTAAGACTCGCTCCGCATGTAGATATAAACAGCTCATTCTTAGGTAATGAAAATACAATGATTCTTATTTTCAGGTGACTGTAAACTCATGAAAACATAGTTGTGGATATTAGATACAGTTTTTGCCCATACTTGCCCCTAAATCCTACACACTGGACCTTTAATTATGTCTTTTATCTTAAGAATCATTTATGATGAGTCAGGGGTAGTAACGAAAACCATTTTAGCTCAAAGCTAGCTTTTCAGGTCTCTTCACTCTCTCCGTTCAGTCAGGACTGTTTTTAAGAAAGGTGATGACAGAGAATATTGTCAAGTTAATCTTTCACTTCCTACTTGTATATGGTGCAATGTTTGACTAGGTTTTAAATCTTTTTTTTAAAGATATTTTTAGGGCATTTTGCCTTTATTGGACAGGACAGGTAAGCGTGAAAGGGGGAGAGAGAGAGAGAGAGAGAGGGGGATGACATGCAGCAAAGGGCCACAGGCTGGATTCGAATCAGGGCCGCTGCGGCAACAGCCTTGTACATGGGGCGCCTGCTCTACCACTAAGCCACCGACGCCCCTGACTAGGTTTTAAATCTGGCATCTCATCACAATTGTATCAAGTCCAGTGACCAGCAGTGTCTCAAGAAATCACTTTTAGTGCAATGTACATTGAACAAAAGAGCCAAGTTTGTGATTACTTCTGTCATATCAGTCCCTACAAACATGTGTGAGGTCACAAGGTCAGTCATTTCTGTCTTTCCAAAACCACTGCCTAACCCTACTGATTTGTGCTTGTTAAAGCTTGTTTTTCATTCTCTTGACCATGTGCTAAAGTGAAAAACATCTTTGTTTTGGTTTGGTTGCCCAGGATGGCCCTCCAGGGTAGCAAAGCGTGTTTAATTGCTCTCGAGGGATAATGGAGATAATGGCCTGTTGACCATTTGCAACTTAGTTATTCTACCTTAATAACCTTTGAAAAGTATAGTGTGTGCCATCCCATGGGCTCTCATTAGTGCTGACATCATCAGACATTGCATCAGAGGCATTGAGTGAAACCCACATTTATCCCTTCTGATGTCTTTTCAAATTTTATTTCACTAAAACGTATCTCAGACCATTACACAGTGACACCATTCCCTAAGCTCTGTGTTTCAACACCTGGTGGCGATACACAAGGGAATTCAGGGCAGTGGTGGGCATTACCAAGGGCTGAGGGACTAATAAAAGTCATTACAGTAACCTTACATCACCCATGACCCTTTGAGTGTGTGTTTGACCACTTGTTTTGAAAAGTGTATCATGGTCTTGAAGATAAGCAAAAGATTACATCACATGTTTCATGATGGGTTGTTTTTCTTGTGATCCCTCTGAGTAACTCAGGTTGGTACACAGGGTTTTACAGGAGTCACTGTTGGATACCTGTATGAAGTTAAACCAGTGCCTTATTATAAGATTTATACATCTAAACAATTATTTGATGATCAATAATTTCTAGAGAATAATATTTCTTAATGCCTGTTAACCTGGTTGTATTATTACATGAACACCGCTATAGCTACAATACAAAAACACACCTTTATGGAGTTCAAAGTATCAACATAATCAATATAAAGTAACATAATGCTGAAACCTCAGAGCTGGTTTGCCAGATTAAGAAGTTTTATTAGCAGTTGTTTGTCAGTATTTTCAGTCCATAAGTATCAGAGATCATGTTAGGACCTGCTAGACATGTGCATTTGTTCCTTATTTATTTGCTTACTAAAGAATAATCTCTCTATACGTTTATTTTCCTTACTGTCAACAAATCCCATGAAAATGAATGAATTGATCCTGATAGCAAGTATTGTCTGTGTAACCAAGGTCTGATACAGAGTATTCCTCTCTTCCACAGAGCTCCACTACACATTTGGGTTTACGAGGTCTGTCCAGCAGCCTCCCCTGTCATCTGATCCAATTCACTGCTCCTGTCTTCACCGGAGTGTCCAAGAGACACCGCAGCAGGACTGCTGAAATGACTACAAAGTTGATCATCAATCTTTGGCCTAGGGTGCTCTGGCACCAGATACACTTATGAACCTCCTTGTGCATGGGCGTAGCGGACGTGGGGTACGTGTGGGACATGTCCCTGTGCCCTCTGTCCCCCGCACTTTTCACAGCTGTATGGTTACCACCGTTCAATTTGTTTTTAACATGTGGTAATGTGTTTTTCCGAGCCATCTTTATATGCACCATGAGTAGACAGCGCCAGGCGGCATACACATGCTGTCATGTTGTGATCAGAATCAATCAGACGAGACGTGTGCTACTGGGCAGTGCTGCTGTGTGTTAACTATGTTCAGCAAACCAGCCAGCAAGAAGCAAAAAACCTTGCACAGTTTCTTCCAAACAAACCGTGTAAGTTGAGTAATGCTGTTGCATGTACATAATATTTGCTAAATGATGACTAATTAATAGAGGCCAATATATCAAGTTAAGCTAGTTAACAAGAATGTTAGAATGTTATTGTTACCTATGTTAAATCGCTTGCTGGCTAGTTTCATGCTAGGAATAAACCCACTCCTCCTTAATTTCTGCGCATAACTTGTGCTCACTATTGCTTTGCACATATTTTTTTAATCTTTATTGCCACAATAGAAAGAGCAGGGTCAGGGAGGAGACAGTGGACCAGAGGCCAGAATCAGAATCATAAAAACATGGGACGTGATGTTAAGACTGTCCGTTGTGCCAATAGATGGTATGCACTCACATGATGTTTGTCTTGATGTTGAGAGTGGCATGGGAGGAGTCTCTCTGATATATATATATATATATATATATATATANGTTGTGCCAATAGATGGTATGCACTCACATGATGTTTGTCTTGATGTTGAGGGTGGCATGGGAGGAGTCTCTCTGATATATATATATATATATATATATATATATACATACATATAGGGAAGGATCTAAATTTTTGGACACATCGTCAGTAGTGTACACTTTGAATCAGGGGGTGTTTCGGCCTTTCAACACTAGTCACCCTCATCAAAGGTGGCCAGCTACAGGGTGATCAAGCCTGAGCTTATGTCCCATGCCCAATCATGAGATTTGCCTGGTTGTTTAAATAGCACATCCCAAGTGACTATGCCAGGGCAGGGGCGTCCTCTTCCCTGAGTCAAGCCTAGAGCTGTCCGCATACCTTGTTCACCCTCCTCCTGGAGGGTTCTGGCCTGGTTTCTCAAGTGGGTGCGGGGGGGTTAGTGAGCGGGTCATATTGGTGTTCTTTGAGCCCAGCAAGGGTGCTTCCGCTTGATCCATATCCACTGGCTGCTTCTTTCAGCTGCTTCAGAGACTGATCTAACTGTCTGCCGCAGAGCCTGTCCATGGATACCAAGGTCTTTCAGCAGCCTGATGGTGGAAGAAGCCACAAAACCTCTGCATCCCACTTCGACCGGATAGACCTTCGCATTCCATCCTCGTTGTGCGTCTGCTGCCAGTTCTGTGTAGCACAGTTTCTTGCGCTCATAGGCCTCTTCAGCTGAATTCTCCCACGGGACTGTGAGCTCTACGATGTAAACAGACTTCAGTGAAGGGGACCAGAGTACCAAGTCTGGTCTAACGGTGGTGGATGCAATCTCAGGTGGAAAGATTAGTTGCTGGCCAATATCCACTAGCATCTTCCAATCACAGGCCATGGCTAGATGTCTAGCTTCTGGTTTGGTAGGAGGATGGTTGGGCTTTTTCTGTCCCTTTCGGATGAATGTTGGTGCCATGATGGAGTTGGTTGCTCTCAGGGGCAAGGAGTTGATGGTATTCCTCTTGCTCTCAAGAGCTGCTGCCAGACTCTTGAGGACCTGGTTGTGCCTCCAGGTGTAGCGGCCTTATGTGAGGCTGGTCTTACAACAGGTCATGATATGTTTGAGAGTCACTGGAGTTGGGCTGAGGGCACAAGTGGGGTCCTCGCCATACCACAGGTGGAGGTTTTTTGGAGATGGGAGCACATCATAGGTAGCTCTGATGATGAAGCTGATGTTGCTTGCCTCCATTTCCCAAAGCTCCCTCCCGCTAGGTTTCTGTTCTCCAGGCCTCCCCACCTCATCCATTGTCCCTGCTTCACAAGAGAGGTGTCCCCATATCAGGTCAAGGTCCGAATACCCCGTTTCATCAAGGCCTTCTTGAAACGCTCTTAGTCTGGCCCCTCCCTTGGAACCACTTTGCCGTGGGAGACCCCATCAGGGGCTATCAGCCCTGGACAACACAGCTCCCAGGTTCACAGGGACACGCAAACCCCTCCACCACGTTAAGGTGGCGAAATATAAATTTAAATGTTAAATGTTTTATAACTATATAAATAACTATAACATTTAATAAAACCAAGATGTGATTTAAAGAACTAAGTGAACTAATTATTATTAAATTTAACAACTAAAAGCTGCCAGTAAGAAGCCGTTGGAATTGACATGTCAACTTTTGACATCATATTAGGATTTTAATGCTGCTGATGCTTAAGATCTAAGAATAATGCTTAATAGTTTAAATCCAAGATTTTCAGCTTTGAAGTTCCTTTTGCTGTCAATATGTGTTTTACCAAACTCAAAATTGTAGTTGAGGCTGTTGAAGAGACTTCATTCAAATCTTAACCTGCAGAGTTCAGTGGGGAAACAAGCTGTCGATATGTGATATCAACTTTGGCCTGATATTTTCATTAAACCGTTTTATGGAAATGTATATATGCTATGAGATTTTTTTTATCTTCCAAGCAATCTTTGCATTTTCAGTATTTGCCATTGTAAAGTAAATATCAAAATTGGGTCAATGTGTTTTGCACACAATGACATTTTCCATTCTAGATTCCCCATGGAGGGATGACTGTGATGATGATGATGATGTGTGGCAGGTTAAATAGGCTCTCAGCTCTTCCTGTGAAGCCACAGCAGGCACCTGCTGTGCCACAGACTACACGCAGAGAAGACTGGTGAAAACTATAACCGAGACTTGAGCTATTCTTATTTATGTACTGTTTTACTAATTGTTGATTATGAATACATGTTTATTACTAACTCATAATTATCTTGCATTATTTATCAGTCTTCTCTTGTTTGGTTCAGTGCTTTGCAGCTGCACTGTGACTGTCGACAGGATACAGCTGTAGAATTGTCTTTACCCATCAAACAATCTCTGCTTCTGTCTATGGGGTAAATGGAAAACAGTACTAACCCTCCTTATTTTAACCTCACCGTGTTTGTGAACATGGGCAACTACCGCTATCTTACGTTTGTCCTGTGTCTCTTGTTGTATGCTTCCATTATCTCAGCTAATCTTGTCGTAATAGTGGTGATATCACGAGAGAAAACTTTACATGAGCCCATGTATATTTTTATTATGTGCCTTTCTATTAACTCTCTGTATGGTTCTGCTGGCTTCTTCTTCAGATTTCTGGCAGACCTTCTGTCTGATACTCATTTGATCCCACGACCAGCTTGTTTAATTCAGATCTATGTCATTTACACCTATGCATCCTTTGAGCTCACTCTTTTAGGCATTACAGCCTACGATCGGTATGTTGCTGTCTGTCAGCCTTTACATTACCACAGCAAAATGACCTCTAAGATGGTCTCTAAGTTGGTTGCCTTTGCATGCATCTACCCACTCCTTTCTGTTGCAGTCTGTGTTTACATGGCCTCCAGACTTCCACTGTGTGGCAATAAGATACCTAAGGTATACTGTGCCAACTGGCCTGTTGTAAAATTGTCATGTGTCTCTACTGTCATTAACAACCTTGTTGGCATGATTGTGTCCGTAACCACAGTCTTTCTCCCCCTGGCTTTTGTTCTGTACACGTATGCACGAATTTTTCTCATTTGTAGGAAACGCTCCTCAGAGTTCAAGAGCAAAGTCATACAAAGCTGTCTGCCCCACATTATTACATTTGTCAATTATTCCATTACTGTGTTTTGTGATGTTGCTCTCAGCAGAATTAATCTTGAAGAGATTAATCCATTTCTAGCAGTAATTTTATCACTTGAGTTTGTTGTGATTCCTCCCATTGTGAATCCTCTTGTGTATGGCCTGAAGCTACCAGAAATTAGAAAATGTATTTCAAGTATGTTATCATGCTCAAAATTTGACAAACAAACTAAGTAAGAGTAGCCTGTGCTGTTTCTATTTGTCAGTGGTCTGACTTCTTTCATCATTACTTTAAAACTAGTTGCAACAATGATGTGTGTCATAGTCAAGAGGGTGAATACTGAATACAGTTACTTCATTTTAAAATGTAATTTAAAGTAGAGACTGTGGAGATTTATTTTGAATACAATATTAAAGTCTTTTTTCCATTGATCAATTTCAAAATGACATAATAAGTTCCATTGCACTCAGTGTTGTAATCAAATAAAACATTATAAAAAAAACTCCAAGGTGGTTAAATATTTTTGGGAAAAAGAGTTTGTGATGAAAAGTTATTGTTTGACCAAAAAGTCGCTGGGAAAAAATGGCATTGTGAACCTTGCATAATGGACCTTTTTAAATAAAAAGTGCTGTAATCACATAAAAATGACCGGAATTAAACCCAGTTATTGTGAAAAGAAACAGGATAAAAATATATTTTAAATAACAATGATCCTTATTGTTATTGGTTATATTACATATTATATCTGTATGTATTCATGTGATAATTTACTTCAAAAGCTATATAATTATATTTAAGATTGAACACTTTGGGTCTCTGTATTTTTCTCCCCTGCATGAGTAGACAGACACTTTGCATGCAGGTAATTTGAAGGTGTAGGGGAGCAAAGTGAGCAGTGTAAATGAAGCATAAATTACAGGGAAAACAATAGCATGTAAACCCAATTAAGATGTAATTCTGCTGTTTTTTTATTTGAATGTTTTGGACAGTCAGACAATTACAAGTTAACTGATTTTTCACCTGAAACCCGCCTGGATTGTATTAACACAGTTTTTAAGACTTATTTTTTAATTCAGATAGAACATAATAAATTTTGAACAGACATGCAAAGGTAATTTCAAAAACAATTAAATCACTGTTTGGCATAGTGGAGCCACTGAAAAAGGGCTTTCTCTGTGCAACAGAGAAGTAATTTACAATCAATCCATTCATCCATTTTCAACCGCTTATCTGAAGCAGGGTCACAGGGGTAGCAGGCTGAGCAAAGTATTCCAAACATCCCTCTCCTCAGCAACGCTTTCCAGCTCCTCAGCTGTGGGATCGAGGTGTTCCCAGGCCAGACAAAATATGCAATCCCTCCAGTGTGTTCTGGGTCTGCCCCAAAGCCTCCTACCACTTGGCACCCAGAAGGCATCCTAATCAGGTGCCCAAATCACCTCAACTGACCCCTTTCAACATGAAGGAACAGCGGCTCTACTCTGAGCTCCCTCCGGATGTGCGAGCTCCCTACCCTATCTCTAAGGCTGAGCCCAGCTAGCCTTTTGAGGAAGCTCATTTGGCTGCTTGTATCCGTGATCTCATTATTTCGGTCATTACCCAGAGCTCATGACCATAGGAGGGTTGGGACATAGATGGACCAGTAAATGGAAAGCTTTGACTCGCAGCTTGGCTCTCACTTCACCTTCCGGCACAGCGCCTGCATCACTGCAGATGCTGCACCAAACTGCCAATCCATCTCACGTTCCATTCTACCCTCACTTGTGAACAAGACTCGAGATACTTGAACTCCTTCACTTGGGGCACTAACTCACTCCCAACCCAGAGGGGGCAACCCACCGTTTTCAAGCAAAGAACCATGGCCTCAGACTTGGAGGTGCTGACTCTCATCCCAACTGCTTCACACTTGGCTGTAAACCACCCCTTCCTGATATCTATAATAATGTCTATTAAAAAAAAAAGAAAAGTTGCTGTCCTACAAGAGCTGGACAGAGGATCAGTGGATCTAAGTCGGTATTTGAGGAAAGTGGCTGATCAGGGAATGAGATACAGTTGAGGAAGTGTGTGTGGTAGTCCTGGCAAAGCAGCAGAGCAGATAAGGGAAGTGGGAACAGATGAGTAGGTGGGTGGGGCAGTGAGGTGATGGGGAGAGGAAGGAAAGTCTGAGGGCATCTGCCAAATAAATGAAAAATGGCAGTAATGAAGGGGCCTAGGTAGGGAATGTGGCTGGAGAAAAGGGACAGAGAAATGGCAATACTCCTGAGGAAAGACAACCTTCAATGACTGTCTGCTTCACTGTTCATGTGTTAAGCTAGGCAGGCAACTACATTTGGATGTCATAGGTCTCTCGAGGCTCCTTCAAGCTACATTATACTGTAATGCAGCAGCTTCACCACAACCTGTAGTGGTCCCTCTGGCATCATTCATTCTACAGTCTGTATGCATGATGGTGCCAGTGTGTGTGGCCTGCCGTCAGCTGCTATCAGCTTTGTTTCTATTTGTGTTGTTTCTGTCGTTTGTCACCAAAAATGCAGACTTTCTACTGGTCTATGATCGACAAGCACTACTGAATATCCGGCTTGCCACCGAAAAACTGGTGAAATACAGCCAATATAGTCAACAGACTTCTCTTCCCCCGTTCCTGTCAGGAATACCTACTCACCTCCACGTCCCGGTTCTGCTCTACCAGAGGAGACGTCACAGGCGCCGTGGCAAACACGGTGGCCTGTTGGTGAGACTGAAATCCAGTTTTGCACTATCTGGGAGTTGTAATCCCCATTCCATTCTGGCTGAATATGAGTCAGATCACTGCCACTCTGTTGCTTGGCGCTCTGTGGATCCTGTGTATAGGTCTACCTGCCTGGTACCTGTTGTCAACCCAGCTGAGGAGATCCAGATCCCCTGCCTTCTTTCATCTCGTCTCCGCAGACGTGGGGTAAACCCCCGAAGCCTTCAGCCGCTGGGCCATGCACCCCGGATGGCTAACGAATCGCTAGCAAATAAGACTCTTCATCTCCCGTGGATTGGATTTCCTCTATGTAACCGAAACTTGGCTGAGTGTCGGTGAGTCGAGACCCTTTTCAGAACTTTTACCACTGGACTGTACATATTTTTCCTCTCCGAGAACTACTGGACGAGTAGGTGGGGTGGCGACTATTTTTAAAAATCATTTTAACTGTAAGACTCTAATGACGGACGCTTACTCCAGCTTTGAACTAAATATGTTTGAGGTGGATCGAGTGCACTTGGTGTTGTGTGCTGTGATATATCGGCCACCTAAATATAACAAGGATTTTATTAATGATTTTTCTGATTTCTTGACTGGAGTTATGCCAAAATATGACAGGGTTTTAATTGTCGGGGATTTTAATATCAATCTCTGTTGTCTGTCTAAGCCAATGGTTAAAGATTTTTTTGTACAGTCTGCGACGGGTCATACTCAAGAGAAAGGGCACACATTAGATTTAGTTTTATCTTTTGGTCTGCCTGTACTTAACACTGAAGTATGTGATGCTGTTTTCTCCAATCACAGGCTGGTGGTATTTGAGATCTATCTCCTCTGTCATGTTGTTAAACCATGTACGGTACCTCGTTGCTGTCGCAGGTTTAACCCGTACGCTGCTGTGCAGTTCTCTGCTGCTTTTAAAAATGCTGAGTCTAACTTAGATTCTCCCCTTTGTTTTGATACTGAGGAGTTAAAATCAAAATTTTANCTGTACTTAACACTGAAGTATGTGATGCTGTTTTCTCCGATCACAGGCTGGTGGTATTTGAGATCTATCTCCCCTGTCATGTTGTTAAACCATGTACGGTACCTCGTTGCTGTCGCAGGTTTAACCCGTACACTGCTGTGCAGTTCTCTGCTGCTTTTAAAAATGCTGAGTCTAACTTAGATTCTCCCCTTTGTTTTGATACTGAGGAGTTAACATCAAAATTTTACTCCACGTGCCAAAACATCCTGGACACTGTCGCTCCTTTTAAAATCATGCGCTCCAAATCGAAGTCTGAGCCATGGCTGAATGATACCACTCGTGCTGTCAGACAAGAGTGCAGAAGAGCTGAACGAAGGTGGAAAAAAGACAGGTTACAGGTGTCTTTTGATATTTTAAGAGAAAGCTTGCGCTGATATCAGAATATTGTCAAAACAAAATATTATCATTTCAATTAACTGTCACAAGCCTCAAGTTCTTTTTAACACCATCAATTCTGTTCTTAATACCCCTCAATATACCTGTCTTGTTGCTTCTACTGGGATGTGTGAAAAATGTATGCACTTTTTTGTCGACAAGATTGCTTCTATTAGAGCGCACATTCCACCAACTACATTTGACCCTTCCTCCACTGCCCCTTGCTCTGCTGTTTTTAATCAGTTTGAGCCTGTGTCCCTCTCCTTTTTGAATGAAATTATTGGTTGTTTGAAACCATCAGTGTGCCCTATGGATGTTGTCCCCTCACGCTTTTTAAAAGAGATCTGTGTCACTATTGGGCCGAACATCCTAAATATTATGAACAGTAGTCTCACTTCAGGTGTTGTGCCCAAAACTTTTAAAAAAGCAGCAGTGCAACATTTAAGCAGTTGAGTAGAAAATTAAGCCTCCCTAAATCAAATTTTTGTCAGGTATCTTCAGGTAAGGCATTTTGTTCTTTCTCAGACACCCAGCTCTATAACATCAATAGACTTGACTATTGTTGACACTGTCCTTACTATAGATCCACTTAAAAAGAGGCTCATTTCAGCTCTCCATGGCAAGCTGTTGGATTTTAGGAGTGCCCCCACAGATTAGCTTAAAACAGCATGGGAGGAGGACTTGGGTCTCTCTTTATCAGAGGATACTTGGGTTTCCATACTCAAATTGGTTAATTCAACCTCTCTCTGTTCACGTCACTGTTTAATTCAGTTCAAAGTGGTACACAGGGCTCATATTTCAAAAGCAAAATTGTCCTCCATATACCCCGCTATTAGTCCATACTGTGTCAAATGCAAACATGCGGAAGCTTCTCTCATTCATATGCACTGGTCCTGCTCAAGCCTAAACAAATATTGGAGGGAAACTCTTCATACACTTTCTTGGGTGCTAAACGTCAGACTAGAACCAAACCCATTGACTGCTCTGTTTGGGGTCATGGAAGGGGAGAAAAGGTTAACTACAGCAAAGCAACGCACTTTATCCTTTGCCTCCCTTCTAGCTCGACGTGCACTTCTGCTCAGGTGGAAGGATACTTTCCCTCCCACTCATGCACAATGGCTGGAAGACATCATGTCCTGCTTGAAACTGGAGAAAATTAGATACTCACTTCAGCAATCAAATAAGAAGTTCCAGAAAGTGTGGGGTCCCTTCCTAAAAGCATTTCAGACCCTGTAAAGACTTGACCCTTGAGTACAGCTTAACTATGCTGCACACTTCTTACTCCTAGCGCAGACTTTTGGTGTGACAGTGATCTTATGCTATGACTAGTACTCTGGCACTGACAGGGGAGGGATTATTTTGTACACTGTTTCATTTTTATTTTTTTATTTTATTTTTTTCTCTTTTTGCATTTTTGTACATCTCTTACCACCCTCCATCTTAATTTCTACCCATTCACTTCATGTTTATTTGGGCACATTGGTGCATGCTGTGATTGATGTATGCCCATGCTCATTTCATGTCTCTGTAATGACTATTCAGCACTGCACCTTTGTTATATTGAGAAAACTTCAATAAAAAAGATCTTGAATTAAAAAAAAAACATGCAGCAGTGCAACCTTTGATTAAAAAGTCCAATCTAGACACCTCAGTCCTCACCAATTATAGACCTATTTCCAAGTTGCCATTTCTTTCAAAAATTCTAGGAAAAAAATGTTCTTACACAACTAATAAGGTCCTTTCTAGACATGACTGGCTTCCTTGAGGTATTTCAATCTGGTTTTAAAGCCCTACATAGCACTGAAACTGCACTTTTGATCTTTTGATCTTTTACTTGCTACTGATTCTGGGGACTCTGCCATTCTCTTGCTTTTAGATCTCACAGCTGCCTTTGATACTGTAGACCACAGTATTCTCATCTCACGCCTGGAACAGTGCGTAGGCATTAGAGGTCCTGCTCTGGACTGGTCCAGGTCCTATCTGTCCGACAGAAGTTTTTCTGTTTGTCTTTGTGACACTGTATCCTCCCCAGCACCTCTCCCATGTGGAGTCCCTCAGGGTTCTGTTCTCCAGCCAGCTCTATTCTGCCTCTACCTGCTTCCCTTAGGATCTATTTTTAGGAAGTATGGCATGTCATTCCATTGTTATGCGGATGACACTCGCCCTTGCCCTTGAACCAGAAAAATTCGAATTCGCTAAAACCACTATTGAACTGCCTGCAGGATGTTAAATCCTGGATGGCCCTGAATTTTTTAAGCTTCAATGAAGCCAAATCTGAACTCTTGTTATTTGGACCCAGTGGTGCCTGTGATGTATCACATATCGACTTGGGCTCTCTGGAAACATACATAAAACCTACTGCAAAAAATTTGGGTGTGGTATTTGACAATGATTTTAAATTTGATAAACAGGTAAATTTGGTTGTCAAATCCAGCTTCTTCCAGCTGAGGCTTTTATCTAAAGTCAAGTCCTTCTTATCTTTTAGAGATTTGGAAAAGGTTATACACGCTTTTATTTCATCTCGGCTTGACTATTGTAATGGCCTTTATGTTGGTATTAGCCAGGCCTCCCTCTCACACCTGCAGCTCGTCCAGAATGCTGCAGATCGGCCGTTAACAGGAGCACACAAGCGTGAGCATATCACCCCCATATTGGCCTCACTTCACTGGCTTCCTATTCGTTTTAGAATTGATTTTAAAATTTTATTATTTACCTACAAATCTCTAAACAGGCTAGCTCCACCCTATCTCTCTGACCTCTTACAGCAACATGTCCCCTCAAGGTCACTCAGGTCTGCTGACCAGTTGCTTCTGGAGGTCCCACGATCAAGACTGAAGCACAGAGGAGACCGTGCTTTTGCAGTGGCAGCCCCTAAACTTTGGAACGCGCTACCGCTTCATATTAGGCTGGCCCCCTCATTACCTGTTTTTAAATCACGACTTAAAATACACTTTTATTCCTTGGTTTTTAACTCGGTGTGAGAGCTGCATTTCTCTGTAACACATGATCTTTGTTGTAGTGTGTTATTTCTTGTTGTGTCTTAGTCTGACTGTAAAGCCCTTTGGTCAACTGCTGTTGTTTTTAAATGTGTTCTATAAATAAATTTTGATTTGATTGATCATTTGATGAAAAATGTAATTAGTGGATTGTGTTAGAGTTTCTTCAATGAATGAAGCACAACATTTATGAACTGCAATGCAGTCGCAGAGAGATGGTCAGTATAGTTGGTGAGTGCACAAAGCACAGAACTGTGACACCAGAGTACAGGGTTCACATTCTCAGTTCTGTGTGTGACGAGGTAAATCTAACAAAAGCACTTTGCTTAAGGTTAGGAATGACTGTCATGTCAGCTGATCATTAACAAGTCATGTTTCAAGTAGTCTTGAAAAGACTATTTACATTTTTGAAAAGGACACGTCCTCCCGGAAATGTGCACTCCTCCTTTTCTCGTCCGCAAGAAACAAACACACAGAGAGCTTGAAAATGGATGCCGAGAGATTTAACTTCGTTTTATCAAATGTGTGCTCAGTCCACAAGATTGTGGAAATGAAGGACTTACGGGACTTTGTTTAAAACTTTTAACGCAGTCGGACTATGTTTACGAGCACAAGAGTTCAGCGAGCCACCGAAGGACCTCCCTGTGGATTTACTATTGGTTCTGCAATGTAGGGAGTTTTTTTAAACTCTGAAATTGTATCCGCCCATCTAAACACAAAATCAGGGAGAAAGACATCAGTCTTTAGTTAAGCAAAGCGTCTAAAGACTGACTTGTGAGTCTATGTTTCAAGTCACTGCACTTTTTGACTTTTTGTGTATCAAACAGCACATGGCCTTTCCTTAACCATAACCATGTGCTGCTGGTGCCTCAACATAACCACAAAAACCAAACCTTATTATATTAATGTTGAGAAATCATGCTGTCGTTGGTTGCAGATTAGTTGTACTTTTTATGACCAGAATTTCAAGGAGACTGGCTTGGGTACACCTATTACAGGTAACCTTTTGTGTGCAGGATGGAATATTCAGTTAATCAGTATTTTATAGATTTCATCACTCATTCATTTCATTTGTAATTCGTGTAGTCCCCAGTGGAAAGTCCAGACTAGCATATTTGTTGATTCTTTGGTCCCACCCATGGTTGCTTCAGCATCGCAGTGATTGGCCTGTTTGGTTCCCAAGGCACTATTGTTGTTTTCAAAAAAAAGATTTACTGTCGAGCGCAGCCACTGCAGTCACAGTGAGGAACTTTCCCTACACATGACCACACACACCAGAAAATCTGCAGTTCTCCTCTAATTCTTTGGTAACTGGTTTCATGTATATTTTGTTTGGGTGAAACAGGTCAAGCTTATGTTTTGAGAAATTGTGAAAATTTTCAAATGATGGAAAATGTTTCAGCTGTCACACTGTTTACTCTTTCAGGTTTAAATTTTACAATGGAACAAAGAATTATCCTCTTCTTGCTGACTTTACTGTGGTACTTAATGATTCTTTTGGGAAATGTTGGTCTTATTTTTGCCATTGTTATGGATAAAAACCTCCATGAGCCCATGTATATCTTCTTGTGTAATCTATGCATAAGTGCGCTGTATGGGACTGTTGGTTTTTACCCCAAATTCCTTTTGGATCTTTTGTCATCTCATGTCATTTCTTATGGTGCATGCATGCTACAAGGCTTTGTTATACACTCATCAACTTGCAGTGATTTTTCTATCTTAGCTCTAATGGCATATGACAGATATGTGGCTATTTGTCGACCTCTAGTTTACCACTCAGTTATGACCAGACAGAGAGTCTCCATCTTTGTGTTTTTATCCTGGTTTATACCTCTTTATTGTATGTTTATGAACACAGCAACAATATTAGGAACAAGGTTATGTGGCTCACACATAAATAGGGTCTACTGTGTCAACTGGATGATAGTTACTCTGGCTTGCTCTCCACCCAAAGCTAATAATGCAGTCTCATATTTCAATATGTTGTTTTATTTTGGACATTTTGTGTTTATTATCTGGTCTTACACATATCTGATAAGAACATGCACAGCATCCAAAGAGAAGTGGGGGAAGTTCATGCAGACATGCATGCCACATTTAATCTCTCTGCTCACTTTTACGGCAGCTGTGCTTTTAGATTTGCTGTACATGAGATTTGGGACAATTGATTTTTCTCAAGACTTCCATAATTTCATGGCAATAGAATTTCTGATTATTCCTCCGCTAGTGAATCCGCTTGTATATGGATTCAAACTTACCAAAGTCCGCAAAAAAATTTTGAGTTTTGTTTATATTAAAAGGAAAGATGCGAAGTGTCATCCCATGACTTCTCACATTA
Organism: Epinephelus moara; assembly: GCF_006386435.1. Classification (NCBI taxonomy): domain Eukaryota; kingdom Metazoa; phylum Chordata; class Actinopteri; order Perciformes; family Serranidae; genus Epinephelus; species Epinephelus moara. The sequence goes on from NC_065512.1 coordinate 31,032,391, forward strand.
GACACTAGCTCTCAAACTGAGACATAAACATTGTAAAAGAAATCAATACATCGCTTGGAATTTAAAATGGAAATGTGGTGGACAAGCAATTTACTTCTTGTTGTCTTTCAGGTATTGTTAGTTAAAACATTCAGGAAAGGAAATTATTGTTAATGCAGGATATCACAGCGTCATGACTCTCTCCTCATGTCCACACTAAAAGTACTTTATCTTGTGTGTCTCACATGAAATATATATCTGCTTCAACAATCATTTGTTCTTTACAAATGTTCTCTTATTTTGTGTTAATTTATCACATGATGATGAATGATTCACTTTTTTTGGGTTAATGTTAAGAAAAAATTCTAGTCCTTAAATTATCATAAATTGCTGCCTACTGAAAAAAAACCCCTCATACTTTACTATAATGTGCATAGGCTTTCTACTGTAACCATTATTGTCCAATAAACCTCATAAAACAAACCTAAAACTATCTGCAATTATTATTATTATTTTTATTATTATTTTTTTTTTTTTTTATTGGTGTTTTTTATACAGCATACCGGTCGAAAAATGACCAAAAAAAAGACACCAATCCCAACCTAATAAACCCACGAACATACTTACACACACATGTACACACATACACAGAAGGAAGAGGAGTACAGATAACTGTAAATGAATGCCCATCTTAACCCCATATTGCAGACACGAAAATACACATCAGTATGTTCCAGGACCATAATCAACAATCACGTCAGATCAAAAAACAAAACAAGAATAAACCTTGACGTCATTGAGAAGTCGCTCAAAGCAACCAGCCTTAAACCATATGGTCCAGCCAGTAAAGAAACAGTACTAATCATTTCAGCTGCCGTAGGCAGACCCGGCCATTAACCGTCAATACAGCTCCAAAACAACAACAATACAGAAGCATGTGCCAAATGTTCAAGTTGAGTTCAGGTATTTCATTAAGGGGCCCCAGGCTTCTTCCCATTTATGTTGACAGTTTAGATTATTAAATCGCAGATTTTCCATGTGAATGACTGAGACAAGTTCATATAGCCAGTTTCTAAAGTACGGTGGGGTAGGTCCCTTCTAGTCTTTGAGGATAAGTTTTTTGCTAATGTCGTGCCCATCCAGACTGTTTAATAAAACAGTCTGGATGTGTGGAGGACGAGATAGCGAGTCCTCTGAACATCAGAAAAGAGCCAAGGCTCTGTCCGGGGAGAGTGTCCGATGGTATACTCCAGAAAAAAAAGGAAAAAATATTTAACCAAAATGAAAAGATTAATGGGCAGTTCCAGAATAGATGCAGCAAGGTACCATCGTCCGATTTACATTTGTCACAAACAGGAGATACAGAAGGATAAAACCTGTGTAGCATGACCTTAGAATAATGGTAATGATGAATTACTTTGAACTGTATTAACCTGTGTCTACTATTTATTGAGCACTTGTGAACATGGGAAAGTGCGGTCTTCCATATTTTGTCAGGCAGTACAGCATTAATTTCTTTTTCCCATGCATTCTTAATACAAAATGATGATTCAGATTCATTGGAAAAGAAATTCATAAATTTAGAAATAAGTTTCTTTCTGTGTGGAGAAAGAGAAAGCAGGTCCAGAAGAGTATAACTCTCACAAGTAAATTCAAACTGGGGGATGTTTTCCCTTACAAAGTGCCTGAGTTGCATACAATGAAAAAAAATTAGAATGAGGCAAATTATACTTCTGACTTAATTGGCCAAAAGATGCAAATTTGCTGTCTAAATAGAAGTATTTTATACATTTAAGTCCTTTTACACTCCATGCAGCAAATGTACTGTCCAGCAATGCTGGGGCGAAGGCATGATTATGGCAGATTGGTGTGTAAATCGATACATAGGAACTTTATAAACATGCTTAATTTGATTAAGAATCTTGAGTGAATTTCTAACAACAAAACTGTGACTTACTAATTTAACAGGTGATGTAGTATTGGCGAAGAGAAGGGAAGATAGTGAGGCATGTGGCTTTATTAAGGACATAAGTTCTAGTTTTATCCACGGGGGGTGGAACTGAATAATTCATGGTCTGGAGAACCCAGTTGCCAGTATGTCATCACCCGAGCATTAGCTGCCCAATAATACTCTTTAAATACTGGGAGACCCAGACCCCCATCCAAAGTGGGCCTAAACAAATGTTTTTTGGATAGTCTGTGATTTTTGTAACCCCAGATGAAATCTAAAATAATTTTATCTATTTTTTTAAAATAATCAGCCGGTATAAATACCGGTAAATTTTGAAAAAGATATAAAAATTTTGGTAGAGATACCATCTTTATAGCATTTACTCTGCCGATCATGGACAGTGGCAAGGTCCTCCAATATTCTGTGCTGCATTTTAGTTTATCAATGGCTTCAAGGAGATTCAATTTGAGCAAAGATTTGGGATTTTTTGGTATCTTAAGTCCAAGGTATGTGATATAGTCTTGGACAGTTTTTACTGGGCAATTATGTATGACTATATTTTCTCCAACTGACATTAGTTCACTCTTGGCCCAATTTATTGTATAGCCAGAGATTTTACTAAATACACTGATGTATTCTAGGAGATGAAGGATAGCCTCTTCAGGGTTCATTAAGTGACGAGTAAATCGTCCGCGTACAGATTAACGAGACATTCTGATGTATCAGTTGGAATACCCTTAATATAAGGGTGACTTCTTAACCCAATTGCCAAAGGTTCTAATGCTATGTTAAATAATAATGGGGACAGGCAATCACCCTGTCTCACACCTCAATGTAGACCAATTGGCTCAGATGATAAATTATTTGTTATGACAAATGATTTAGGAGAATGATAAATCATTGCAATCCAGTCCACAAAAGTCTCTCCAAATCCAATCCTCCTCAAAGTTTCCAGTAAATACAGCCATTCAATAGAATCGAAGGCTTTTTGAGCATCCAGTGTCAAGACGGCTGTTTTATTGTTTTTACCCCTGTCAGAATATAGTATATTCAGCAAACGTCGCACATTGAAAAAAGAAAGCCTGTCAGGGATGAATCCAGCTTGTTCTGGATGGATAATTGATGCTACATGCTTATTTTCTGGTGGCCAACACTTTTGTTAAAATTTTGTGATCAAGATTGAGCAGGGATATGGGCCTGTAATTAACAGGATCCATAGGATCCTTTCCCTTTTTCAATAAAACACACACATTTGCCTCATAGAGAGAATGTGGAAGTGTTTTTTTGTTTTTTTGCCATTGAATCATTAACCATCCTGAGTAATAAAGGTGTTAAAATGTCATGAAACACTTAAATTTCTGCACCAAACCCATCTGGTCCAGGGCATTTACCTGTGGGAAATGATTTAATTGCTTCAGTTAATTCGGCTATAGAAAATGGTCTTTCAAAAAAGCACTGACTACTCTCATTTATCTGTGGCAGAGTTAAAGAACTAAAGAATTGTGAATAATCCTCCTCTATTGAAAGTGGAGGTAGAAGTATAAAGATTGGAATAAACTCTTTAAACTGATTGTTAATGTCTGTTGGTCTATGAATATTTGTCCATCATCTGACTGTATTTTATGGATGGCAGTTTTTGCCAACTCCCCTTTAAGCTGTCTTGAAAGTAGCTTTTGAGGTTTGTCGCTTAGTACGAAATGTTTTTTTGTTTTTAACAGTAAACTACTAATTTCACCTCCAAGGATTGAGTAGTATTCAGATTTTAATTTCAGAATGTTATTGTAGTCAGACTGATTTGATCGATTTTGCTTTTTTCCTTGACGATTCCAAAGAACTAATAAATTCTCTCATGGTGCATTTAAGTGCTTCCCAGAGGGTGGAGTCTGAAACCTCCCCATTATCATTAATCTCTAAGAAATCGCTCAACTTCTTAATCATGTATTCTTTAAAACCAGATGATGATAAAAGAAGAGGGTTAAATCTCCAGTTGAATTTTGGTTTGAGAACAGATGGTTGCAGTTGCATTGTAACAGGACTATGATCAGAATTTTGGTTTGAGAACAGATGGTTGCAGTTGCATTGTAACAGGACTATGATCAGAAATAAGTCTGTTATGATATTGTGTGTTACTTATTTTGGAGGTTGAACTGGCTTCTGCTATAAAGTAATTGATTCTAGTATATGATTGATGCACATGTTAATAAAATGAGTATTCTTTTTTATGAGGATGTTGGATTCTCCAAATATGTACCATGTTTCTGGATTTGATCAAGTTATTTAATATTTGAACTGACTTAATTGATGGAGGAGATTTAGAGGATGATCTATCTAAAGATGGGTCCAAATAACAATTAAAATCGCCACCGATATAAACACTGGATGTTCCGTCATCTGGGAGTAATTCAAAAACCTTTAGGGAAAAAAAACAAAAAAAAAACAGGATCATCCGAATTCGGGCCATATATATTCAACAGAGTAATTGGAAATGAACTAATATGCCCCGAAATCAGAATAAATCTCCCGTTTGGATCTATAACCTTGGATTTAAGTAAGAAAGGGATATTGGATCGCAACACCTCTTGCATGGGTTGTAAAGGGTGCATGGAACACCTGAGAGATCCAACTCGCCTTTAATTTATATTCAGTACCTGTAATAGTGTGCGTCTCTTGTAAGAAGAAAATATCAGACTTAAATGAATTCAAATGAGAAAAAAAACTTTGTATGTTTTACATTGTTTCCAAGGCCCCTCACATTCCACGAGGTAATTGTAATTTTATCTTTTATGGTTTTAGACATATTTCAAAAAGCAAAACAAATCATCGACGATCAGAGTGCCCCAGAGTATTTTTATATAATGCAGTGGGCCCTGGTTGGTCATGCACAAATAAGGTTGCATTAAGACAGACAAACTGAGCTGAAATACTAAACAAAGCGCCTCTCCCACCCAACTCCTTCCCAAAGATGCTTCTTTTAGCTTAGTATAGGGCCTACCTACTTTACAGTGGCCAACCTGCGTGATTTATGATCAGTCAACTGAAAATGTTCATGAGTATCTGTGGAGTGAGGAATGAGTGTATATTTCTAACATTTCTGCAGTTTTGAAAGTCAGGTAGGGGATGGGAATTCCCAAATTTTAAATTGTATCATTGGGCATTTCTATTAAGAAACCTCTTAACTCTAACCACTATTGGATGGAGGAGGATAGAGAATCACCATGGAAAAATATAGAACAAGAGATAAAAGCTCCAATAAAGGACTTTCTCCTTATAGGTAGGTCTGCCAAAAAATGTGGTTTATATTATCGCCCAATTTTAACTCACATGCTAAAAGTGTTCAGAGCAGCAGAAAAATTCCTAAAAGTTAAAAGTGTACGGTGTAAATAATAATGGTCACCTCCTATCTGGGGGGAAACCTTTCACCAACAAAGCTTGGGAAGACAAAGGTATTTCAACTCATAAAGATATTTATAGGGCAGATACTATCCTTACCTTTCAGGAACTTGTTTCTCAATACAGTATCGACAAACATTCTCTTTTCTTCTATTTCAGAATTAGATCAGCTTGTAAAGCCTACAGAGTTCACTGGGGGTCAGATTTACAAGAACATCCCATTTTAAGTTAGGTACAGAGTACTCCGAGACGGATGGTGTCTTATATTTATGATAAATTAAACTCAGTAATGAAAGCTTGGGGGAAGGACATAGCTGAAGTGGGACAAGGATTAGATTGGGAAGCAATTTGGAATAATGTTGCGGGTGCCTCAAAAAACCCACACCATCAGTATACACTTGAAATTTTGCCACAGAGCATATTTAACACTGAGAATTAGGCATCAAATGGGACTGGTATGTGACCCATATTGCTCTTTCTGCCTCCACGGAACTGTTGGGTCGTTTATACATGTTGTTTGGGAATGTCTGGGGGTTTGGGATTTTTGGGGGGATGATATTAAGACGACAGAAGACCCTTCATGATGGAAGATAACAAGAGTTGGTGTACCCGCCCTGGAGCCAGGCCTGGGGCTGGGGCCCGTGGGCGAGCGCCTGGTGGCCGGGCCTCCGCCCATGGGGTCCGGCCGGGCCCAGCCCGAACCGGCTACATGGGCTCGTCCCCCTGCAGGCCCACCACCCGCAGAGGGATCCAGAAGGGTTCGGTGCAGTATGGATCGGGCAGCAGACCAAGGCGGGGGCCTTGGCGGTCCGATCCTCGGTTACAGAAGTTGGCTCTTGGGACATGGAATGTCACCTCTCTGGCGGGGAAGGAGCCGGAGCTTGTGGAAGAGGTTGAGCGCTACCGGCTAGATATAGTCGGCCTCACCTCGACACATAGTTCCGGGTCTGGAACCCTAGTCCTTGAGAGGGGTTGGACTCTCTCCTTCGCTGGAGTTGCTCCGGGTGAGAGGCGGAGGGCCGGGGTGGGCTTCCTGATAGCCCCCAGACTCTCTGCCTGTACGTTGGGGTTTACCCCGGTAGACGAAAGGGTTGCTTCCCTGCGCCTTCGGGTCGGGGAACGGGTCCTGACTGTTGTCTGTGCTTATGCACCGAACAACAGTTCAGAGTACCCACCCTTTTTGGAGTCCCTGGGACGGGTGCTGGACAGCGCCCCGACCGGGGACTCCATTGTTCTGCTGGGGGACTTCAACGCTCACGTGGGCAATGACAGCGGGACCTGGAGGGGCGTGATTGGGAGGAACGGCCTGCCCGATCTGAACCCGAGTGGTGTTCAGTTATTGGACTTCTGTGCGGGTCGCAGTTTGGCCATAACTAACACCATGTTCAAACATAAGGATGTCCATCGGTGCACGTGGCACCAGGACAGCCTAGGTCGCAGGTCAATGATCGACTTTGTAGTCGTATCATTTGACCTGCGGCCATATGTTCTGGACACTCGGGTGAAGAGAGGAGCAGAGCTGTCAACTGATCACCACCTGGTGGTGAGTTGGATCAGATGGTGGGGGAGGACGCCGCGCAGACCTGGCAGGCCCAAACGAACAGTGAGGGTCTGCTGGGAACGCCTGGCGGAAGAACCTGTCCAGATGATCTTCAACTCCCACCTCCGGGAGAGCTTCGACCGCGTCCCGAGGGCAGAGGGGGACATTGAGTCCGAATGGGCCTTGTTCCGCTCTGCCATTGTCGAGGCGGCTGTTGTGAGCTGTGGCCGCAAGGCCGCTGGGGCCAGTCGCGGCGGTAATCCCCGAACCCGCTGGTGGACACCAGAGGTGAGGGGAGCCGTCAGGCTGAAGAAGGAGGCCTACAGGGCATGGTTGGTCTGTGGGTCTCCGGAAGCAGCTGACGGGTACCGGCGGGCCAAGCGGAGCGCAGCAGCGGCAGTCGTTGAGGCAAAAACTCGGGCGTGGGAGGAGTTCGGTGAGGCCATGGAGGAAGACTATCGATCGGCTCCAAAGAGGTTCTGGCAAACCGTCCGGCGCCTCAGGGGGGGAAGGCGGCAACTTGCTCACACTGTTTACAGTGGGGGCGGGGAGCTGCTGACGTCAACTGAGGACATTGTCGGGCGGTGGAAGGAATACTTTGAGGAGCTCCTCAATCCCACCAACACGTATTCCAGTGAGGAAACAGAGACGGGGGTCTCGGGGGCGGGTCGTCCAATTTCTGGGGCAGAAGTTGCTGAGGTAGTGAAACAACTCCGAGGCGGCGGAGCCCCGGGGGTGGATGAGATTCGTCCTGGATATCTCAAGGCTCTGGATGTTGTAGGGCTGTCCTGGCTGACACGCCTCTGCAACATTGCGTGGACATCGGGGGCAGTGCCTCTGGAGTGGCAGACCAGGGTGGTGGTCCCCATCTTCAAGAAAGGGGACCAGAGGGTGTGTTCCAACTACAGGGGAATCACACTCCTCAGCCTACCCGGTAAGGTCTACGCCAGGGTGCTGCAGAAGAGGGTCCGGTCGATAGTTGAACCTCGGATTGAGGAGGAGCGTCCCGGACACGGAACCGTGGACCAGCTCTTTAGCCTCGCCAGGGTGCTGGAGGGGGCATGGGAGTTCGCCCAACCAGTCCACATGTGTTTTGTGGATTTCGAGAAGGCTTATGACCGTGTCCCCAGGGGCATCCTGTGGGGGGTGCTCCGGGAGTATGGGGTTGGTGGCCCTCTGCTAAGGGCCATCCAGTCCCTCTACCGAAGGAGCACGAGTCTGGTTCGCGTGGCTGGCAGTAAGTCGGACCTGTTCCCGGTGAGGGTTGGACTCCGCCAGGGCTGCCCTTTGTCACCAGTTCTGTTCATAACTTTCATGGACGGAATTTCTAGGCGCAGCCGAGGGGTGGAGGGTGTCAGGTTCGGTGATGGGAGGATCTCGTCCCTGCTATTTGCGGATGACGTGGTCCTCCTAGCTCCATCGAACAGTGACCTCCAGCTCTCGCTGGGACGGTTCGCAGCCGAGTGTGAAGCGGCTGGGATGAGATTCAGCACCTCCAAGTCTGAGGCCATGGTCCTCAGCCGGAAAAGGGTAGATTGCCCACTCCAGGTCGGGGGGGAGGTCCTGCCTCAGGTGGAGGAGTTTAAGTATCTCGGGATCTTGTTCACGAGTGAGGGTAGGATGGAGCGGGAGATTGACAGGCGGATTGGTGCGGCATCAGCAGTGATGCGGACGCTTAACCGGTCCGTTGTGGTGAAAAGGGAGCTTAGCCAGCAAGCGAAGCTCTCGATTTACTGGTCAATCTACGTTCCAACCCTCACCTATGGTCACGAGCTTTGGGTAGTGATCGAAAGAACGAGATCGCGAGTACAAGTGGCCGAAATGAGTTTCCTCCACAGGGTGGTTGGGCTCAGCCTTAGAGATAGGGTGAGGAGCTCGGACATCCGGGAGGGACTCGGAGTAGAGCCGCTGCTCCTCCACATCGAGAGGAGCCAGTTGAGGTGGTTCGGGCATCTGGTAAGGATGCCTCCCGGACGCCTCCCTTGGGAGGTGTTTCGGGCATGTCCAACTGGGAGGAGACCTGGGGGCCGCCCCAGGACACGCTGGAGGTATTACATCGCCCGGCTGGCCTGGGAGTGCCTCGGGGTTCCCTCGGAAGAGCTGATGGAGGTGGCTGGGGAGAGGACTGTCTGGGCTTCTTTGCTGAGGCTGCTGCCCCCGCGACCCGGACCCGGATAAGCGGAGGACGACGAGACGAGACGAGACGAGACGAGACGAGACGAGACGAGATGAGATTATTAAGACTCTTGCAGGGTTAATGAGTGCGCAATAACCAATGGACCCAGCTGTACATCTTCTAAATGACAAGTCCCACCCTTTTCTTACAGAAAAGCACGCAAAGTCTGGCTGGCAGGTCTAACTGCAGCCAAGAAGATCATAGCTCATGGAAGCCTCCCCACGATATCTCAAGTATTCACTGGCTTCTGAGCTTTTTGGATATTTCTTACCTTGAATTATCATCAGCAAGAATCAACACATCTCTAATTTGGACTAATCTAATATCTAAACTGAAAGACCTTTTGTCTAAATGGTACTGCTCTGTCTGTGTAGGTATGACTTGCCTGTTGGTTGGTGGACGGGAGGGGGTGGAGAAGGGGTGGGGGTGGGGGTGGGGATGATGGTGATAGGGAGGAAGGAGGGGGGTCATAGGGAGGGGGGCGGTGATACAAACACTCAATGTGAACTATAAAATGTTGTATTGGCTATTTGTTATATTGTAATAAAAAACAAGTGAATAAAAAAAAAACATTTCTGTAGTTTTGACATAAAGATTTAGGTCATGGCAGTGATAAAGTCTTCGGTAGCTTTGAGTCCTGAAGTCTTTTGGAATTATTATTCAATTTAAATTATTAAAATGATTAAGAATTGTAAGAAATGCAAAAAAGCGAACAAAAAATCTGTCAGTCTTAGCACATCTGAGCTTACATTTTATGTTTCAGTGTATCTACTGCTTGTATAGAGCTTCTTTCTAAAGACACTATGCCTCATTTAAAGTAAAAGCATTGCTGACAGTGAAACTGCCCTGCTAATATCACTAACAATTAAATTTATATGATACATCTTTTGTCAGTGTTATGCAGGCAACATATAGTTGTGACAAATTGGAGGTTTAAGCAGCTAAGATACAGCAGAGAAACTGGGCTGAGCATGTTCTACTCCTTACCAAGTAATGGCAGTATTGAACAGTTTTGTTGTTTGTCGACTGAAAGAAGAAAATGAAAAAGCAATGCATCCATTTTACTGTTATTTTTCAAGGTTTCTCATGGACAGAGAACTTTAAATAATGACCTCAAAACACTAGTGTGAACACAACTTGTATCCACCAGGCATGAGATTTTCTAACATTCAATGAGACCATAGCCCAATCCCAATACACCCCTTTCCACTTCTTCATGTCCAGGAATGTCTGGATTCTTGTTTGGATATAGGGGTAGGACGAAGTGTTAGGGCTATATGGCCCTCCAAATGGAGGTTTTTCAGAGGCACACTCAAAACAGAGTATCATGTGAAATCATCAGCAAAATGGCAGCACAAGCAACAAATGAAATCCACAAATGTATTTTCTTAATTAATAAAGATTTAAAACGATTCTTACCATCATATTATCTTAGTTAAATGACGTTTTAAAGTATCATGGTCCTTTTCTTTATAAAAAGTATAACAAAAAAAAAAAACGCTAGCTATTACGCTGATGTCTCAGTAGCGCACCAGCTACATTGTTATTGCTGACTTGTGTATTATAGTCATGCATTTTCAGATATTCCAATGAGGAATACCGGCTGAGAGGCAGAAAATTTGCACTCTACTGGTGATAGAGTGTGTTTGTTGCTTGCCAATTTGGGTTCCTGTACCTGATGGACAGTCAGTATCTCATCCAATGGACGGTTGTTGCTTAGCCCAGCAGCAGTGAGAGTGGAGCCTTAGGTGATGCTCAGGACTGTGGGAGCTCCAGTACAAAGTCAGGGATAACAGGCAATTTGTGTCTTAACATTGTCAGCTGCTGGGGGACAAAAACTGCACACGAGCTGAGCTTGCTTTTGGCGAGGAGCTGAAGTTGGCCATGGCACTTTGAGGTGCTCATGCGCTTGATGGTACAAGTTAATTTAGGCCATGGTAGAACCATCAGTCCTAGCTGGAAGACCTCTGGCACGGAGGACCTGGTTAGGTTAGGTCAGGTGTGAAAAATGTGAGTACAGGCCAATTCTTGGTCTTAATTTTAGGCCTGTGTAGAACTCTAGTTTGGATAAAACAGCAAGCTTGAAAAAATAACATTGGTGGAAACTTCAGCAGTCCTAGTGCTTTTGGGTTTTGTGTTGCTCACTGCTTTGCATTGCCTGTACAGTAAATTGCTGCACACTGAAAAAAGAGAGAAGCTCTTTCTGAATGTTGATTGGCTGATTTGGTCCCCAGCTCATGTTGCTGTAGTCAGACAAGATATTAATAACAGTGAGATGAGGGAAAAGTCACCACGGAGGTACACAACACAGGAGAAAATATAGTTTTTCTCACCAGGATGGATAATGTCTCTCTAATAACACTGTTTGTACTTTCAGGTTTAAATGAGACAACGAACCACCGAGCTGTTCTCTTCTCCCTCACTTTACTGTGTTACCTTTTCATTTTGCTGGTAAATGTTGCTCTTATTGTGATCATCATCTTGGATAAAAACCTGCATGAGCCAATGTATATTCTATTGTGTGTGAACTGCATGAATGGGCTTTATGGGACAGCAGGTTTCTACCCCAAGTTCCTCTGGGATCTGCTTTCTCCTGTTCATGTTATCTCTTATGCTGGATGCCATGTTCAGGCTCTGGTAATGTATTCATTTGCCTGCAGTGACCTGTCTATTCTTGCAGTCATGGCGTATGACAGATATGTGGCTATATGTCGACCTCTAGACTACCATTGTGTTATGTCAAAGCAAAGACTCTTAACGATAGTGTGTTTGTCGTGGTTAGCACCTTTTTGCATTATGGGCATAAATGTTATTCTGACATCTAGATTAAAGTTATGCAGCCCATTTATGGCCAGAATATTTTGTGTGAATTGGATGATTGTTAAACTTGCTTGTTTCCCAGCTGATACTATGGTTAATGGTATTGTTGCATACATTACAATAATCATTTATGTCTTCCATGGTTTCTTTATAGTTTGGTCTTATATGTATCTCATCAAAACATGTGTGAATTCAATAGAGAACAGGAGGAAGTTCATGCAAACATGTGTGCCACATTTAACCTCCTTACTCACCTTCCTTGTAACAATAGTTTTTGATCTCATGAACATGCGATTTGGTTCAAAAGATTTACCTCAGATTGTTCAAAACTTTATTGAAATACAATTTCTTGTCATACCCCCCGTCATAAATCCTCTCATTTATGGTTTCAAATTGACAAAGATTCGGAACAGATTTCTGCATGTTATTACTTTTAAAAACAAATATTAAGTTGATTTTAATTAATAAATTAAAATGAAATATGCACTGCTTAACCTGGTGGGTGTTTTGTTTATGAGTTAAATCATCAGACTGAAGAATGGAGGTTTTGCACATTTACCAAATGTTAGCTATGTCTTGAAGGATGTCTTTTAAGCTGAAAATTTAGCCTGGAAATTTGAATTTATGAATGTAGAATTTACCTTCAGGATTTCGGCTGCTGAATCATATGCCTCTTTTTTATCTGGTAGCACTCCAAAAAAATAATAATAAAATGATGATTCTATAAAATATGTACTTTCTATAAGCATTTTCTTTAGTTTATTTACTTTATTCACATTTACCCTAGTCTGTTTATTGTACAGTGGTTTACACTGTTGTGTGTACACATCTCAGACAACACACTTTGCTCTATTAATTCACAAAATCCACTCTGGGGCTACATGACTGTATGTCTTCTCATATTAAGGAATAAAATAAATATGATAAAATCTGAAAAATATATCATCCTATATTTGTAATTAACCTGCTTGTGATTAAACATACACAAATGAAACACTAAGAAATAAAAGACAAACTTGATGATGAAGGAGTATTTAAAAAAAGCTTGTCAGAACATCTCGCCCCTTTAGAACAACAAATGACCATTGGACCTGTCTAACTAAGGCTGAGTTCACATGTGCAGGGGTATTTTTCTACATGTTTTGACCTTTTATCCACAAGCAAACTGTGATTAGGTTACTGAAAATGGACCTTTTGTAAAACAAAGGGCAGGTGAAGATTTTCAGAAACTCTATTTCCAGTGTTGATGTGTGCTTTACTATAATGTGCATAGGCTTTCCACTGTAACCATTACATATTGTCCAATAAACCTCATTAAACAAAACTAAAACTATCTGCAATTATTTTACCTGATAGTTCAATAGGCCTTGTAACATTGGGGGTATTCAGTGTTACTGTAGTCTCTATATACAGACTCTACATTCAGTGAACGTAGAGTCTGTAGGCAAACCCCAGAGATCTTGCCTCTGGAAGAAGAGCAGAAGAGCCCTGGTTTCCGGTTGTAGGCTGTTTGTAGTCTGCGTGATATTGACTAATCACATTTGAGCCGGCTGCAGTTGTTGCCATGTTAAAAACGGTCCGTGCGGTGAACTAACGAGGCCGAACATAATTGGCGTCACTGCAAACTCTGAGTCCATCACAATGGTTCAGCATATTTACTCATATGTGTGACTTTTAATGTGTCTCTTTAATGGGAGTTAAGTTGCGTGCGATATACTAGGCTTTATTTTCAACTGAAGATGGGATTCTAAGTGAAGTTTCTCGACTTGGATTGCACCGTTTGGACTATGGAGCCTGCCTATCCTCTGGAGCTAAATCGAAGCTGCTGAATCACTGCTTGTTTCTGATGGGCCCAAACTTCGCATTTCAAAGGGAAGTGGTTATTATCCGCCTCAAATGCTGCAGTTTTCATAATGTCTGTATTCGGCCCGCAATGGTCCTGATTTTAATTCATTTATTGCAGCACTGATTCATTGTCCAGCCTGGCGGGTTGCGGAGCCTACTCAGCTGGATGACGAATATCGCTGCATGACTTTGATGGGTCTGATCTCTGCATGACAAAGGGAAGTGCTTCTTTCCGAGCTCACCTGTGATTCTGTGTATTTGGGCTATCGTTTGAGGCCTAGATCGATCCTGATTACATTATTTTATTCACAGCGTTGCCGGCTCTGATTTCCTGGTTGTGAGTGACATCACTCTCGGGATACCCCCTTGGCCCGATGACGAGAGGTCTTCCCCCAACTCCCATTGGCGAATTGAGCTGTGCAACTCTACTAGCCCAAACTGTGCCCATTAGACACTGTTCAGCGATATTTCTGCTGGAAAGTGCACGGGATAATAAAACAATGTACATCCTTCTCACGTTCCTTGATGCACTGACATTCTGGGGCAATGGGCAACCTGACGCTCGCTGGAGAGTATACTCGTGCAGGTACACTCTCCAGCGATTTTGCCCAACGCACATACCAGCGCTTTGCCCATTCTACATGCGCAGAAGCCGGGACTTTGTCTCGCGGACTCTCTGGACGCCTCTGAACTGCTCTGCCCTATGTGCGTTTCTGTTTTGGAAAGCTGTTACGTGTTCTCTGGGAATTCTCTCGTTGATTTTGTGGTCATGCTACATTCCAAACACAAACTTCCTCATAGTGCAAACACTAAACAGAGATGTATGATCCTATTTTTACTGTTTATCTCTGGAAATGTTCATCCCAGCCAAGGTCCTATCTTGAATTCCATTAACACCCTGGATGACTTTAAAGCTAGATCCGGCCTGGGTGTTAGTCATATAAATGCCTGCAGTATGCTTAAAAAAATGGATAACATTAGAATCTGGGCTCACAGAACAGATGCAGATATCCTGGTCTTGTCTGAAACTTGGCTTACTAAATCGACCTCAGACAAGGATGTTTTTATTCAGGGCTACAATGTTTTTAGACGTGATTGCCCCAGAAAAGGTGGTGGTGTAGCCATCTACACAAAAACCAAAATAAAGTCGACTATGTTTTTCCCTGTCTCTATTAGCAAGCAATTTGAACTCCTTGCCCTGAAAAATGAGCTTGTTCAAGGTCAGTCTCTCACTGTCATTGGATGTTATAGACTGCCTTCAGCTATCAATGAAGCATTGTCCTCGCTAGCCCAACATCTCACGAGACTTGAGTCGGAATCAGATGAGCTGCTTCTTGTTGGGGATTTAAACTTTGATTGGCTGACATCAGTATCTGATGGTCTAAAAGCTGTCTGTGATTCATTAAATCTTACTCAGCTAATTGATAGTTCAACCCGACCTAATATTAAACATCCCGAGAGATCAACCTTAATTGATTGAATTCTAACGAATGCCCCCCACAAGTTCTCAGGGAGAGGTGTCTTTGCAAATGATCTGACTGATCACTGCATTATAGCAGCAGTTAGATCTTCAAAACTACCCAAGACTAAACCTCAACTTCTCATTAAAAGAGATTTTAAACATTTTTGAGCAAGCTTTTCTTAATGATCTCTTTTATTTTGAGTGGGACAGAATCTCCCTCATGGGTGATGTTGAGCTGGCCTGGAACTTCTTTGCAGATGGTTTCTTGAATATTGTAAACAAACATGCTCCATTTCACAAATTCAGAGTGAAAGGATGAAATAATCCTTGGCTTACTCCTGAGCTCTCTAGTCTTCTCAGGGAAAGGGATATCGCCTGGGCTAGAGCTAGAACAAGCAAAACTGAGACTGACTGGCTCAGTTTTAGACAGCTCCGAAATCAATGCACCTCCTTTATTAAAAAAGCCAAATCTGAGTTTTACCTCTCTGAAACGTCAAAAAACCTAAATGACCCCAAGAAGTTTTGGAAAGTAATCAAATCCACTTCTGCCCATGTATCCTCAAGTAACTTTCCACCCCACATTGTGAAAGATTCATGTTTTTTGACCAATAAGACAGCTATGCTTAATTGTTTTAATGAACATTTCATTTCTGCTGTTTTTTTATTTGAATCTTCTTGTCATATAAAGAAGATAGTGCAGTTGACCATGGGTCACCTTTTTCATGTAAATCCATGGATAACAAATTTCAGTTTATGCCTGTCTGTCTCTGAGGTTCACAATGTGCTAAAGCAACTGGATTCTAAGAAGTCAGCAGGCCCTGATAAACTGGATCCTTATTTTCTTAAACTTGCTGCTGAGTTTATCGCTGAGCCCCTGTCGTGTATTTTAACCAGCAATGAGAACCCAAAAAGTCTGGAAATCGGCCTTTGTTCTTCCTCTGCCTAAAGGTGGCAATTCCTCTAAAGTAACTAACTATAGGCCAATCTCCAAACTGTGTATTTTAGCAAAACTATTTGAAAAGCTTGTTTCTAGTCAACTAAAGGATTTTTTAGATTCAAATGGTATTTTATCGAAATACCAGGGTTCAGGAAACAGCATAGCACTGTTAGTGCTGCCCTTAAAGTAACGAATGACATCATTGAGGCTGTGGATAGCCAACAATCTAGTGCTGCACTTTTTATTGATACAAGTCAATATATCAAACGCTTTTGATAGCAAAAGCGTTTGATACAGTCGATCTAGGGCTGGGCGATACAACCGAAATCTCATATCACAATATAGGTCATTTCATATCCCGATAACGATACATATGAATGAATGAATGAATGAATGAATTAATTAATTAATTAATTACTTTTATTTTCGAACATGTATAAAATTAAAAAAATAAAATAAAAATAAAAAAATCAACAAATCATAGTATGCACACAAGTTCGAAAAAGGAGTAGGAAGAAGTATACAGTTTTTTTTGTTTCTACCCCTTTTTAACTTCACGGTTTATATAATTTTATATCATTGCAAATAATATGTATAAACAAATATCCATATAAATATATTATATCCCTATACTACATAAATATCCACACAAATATTTAACATATGCTAAGCAATTATAATATAACAATTTTCACTATTTTATTTAAATCCCTCCTCACACTCTTCCTCCTCTATATACCTGTTTAGAAATAATTTTTTGTACTTCTTTTTAAACAGATTTATGTTTATGCTTTGTTTTATCTCCATCTCCAGACTGTTCCACAAAGTCACCCCACAGCTCGATACACACATGCTTTTCATAGTTGTTTGTACTTTACATTTTTTGAAATTTAGCTCTCCCCTTAGATTATAACCTCCCTCTCTTTCTGTGAACATTCCTCGGATATTTTTTGGCAGTAGATTATTCCTTGCTTTGTACATTATTTACGCTGTTTTGAATTTAACCAGATCCATAAATTTCAGCCTGTGTGATTTTATAAACAGTGGGTTCATTAGATTAAAATGTGATATAGCACATTTTAATCCAATGAATAAAATAAATAAATGTGCCTCTGGGTGTGCTGTTACATAGCATACAGGTGTTCCAGATTCAGAGGTGTGACGGGGATCAGACTGATCAGAGCTTTAAACTCTGCCATGAGGGAGTACAAAAACATTACTAGGACGAGGGGAGGACATTTCTCCTCGTTTGATAACATTACGATGATTCGGGCAACCAACTCATTATAAAGAAGACAAGAGAAAAAGAGAGAGAGAGAGAGCAGCTGTGGTCGAGCAAGCTAGAGAGTGAGTGAAGAGAGGGAGCGCTGGTAGCGAGAAAGCTGGTAAATCTAATCAATAAAACTTTATTTTCTGATTGTTTCACAGCGGTTATGTTCTAAAGCACAAACACATCCACACCCCCACACACCTCCGCTCAACACTGAGGCTGTACTCCGCACCACCTGATTTGGTCTGAATATGGGTTTTGCTGTCATTTATTGTCGCCGTCTCACTTGTCTGCTCTTTCTCAGCGCTGTGGGGCTGCAGCGCAGCAGAGAAAGACAGCAGAGTTATATAAACTTGTTATGTTACTGTAAGTGCTGTAAAAGCTTTGCAAATTAAAAAGCGAAGAGTAATTTATCAATGTGATCCGTGCCATGGGCGAAAATCCCATTTCATAGTTGGGGGGGACAATAAACAGTAAAATTTTAGAGAATAATTCCAGGGGGGGGACAAGGAAAAAAGTTGTAGCCTGTCTTTTATACAGCATCTTTTACCGCAATTTGACGCTTTAATCTTCTCTCTATCTCTCCAACAGGCAGAGTGAATGTCTATACTTATGAGAAATGGCTTAACAATTAAACATTTCCTGCAATTAAACTGGTAAACTGATTTCTAAACAGTGTGCTGTGAGATCTGCTGCTGCGCACCTCACAACCGTGCGTAATAGTCGCGCGTAATGACCGCTCCTCGGTTAAACTGCATGTCTTTCGTGTTTGTCTCACTGACAGGCGGAGAGCCTACAGACAGGTACCCATAGCTACCAGCCACTGCGCCACAACCGCGCGTAATAGTCGCGCGTAATGACCGCTCCTCGGTTAAACTGCACGTCTTTCATGTTTGTCTCACTGACAGGTGGAGAGCCTACAGACAGGTACCCATTAGCTACGCTACGCCACAACCGTGCGTAATACTCGCGCGTAATGACCGCTCCTCGTCCGTTAGACTGCACGTCATTCATGTTTGTCTCACTGACAGGTGGAGAGCCTACAGACAGGTATCCATTGCTCCGCCATTGACTGCTCTTGTCCTGTCCTCTCCCTCTTCTTTCTCTCCTGTCCTCTCTATCACTAAACTCTGAGCTTAATCATTAGCTTTTAGCTTAGCAGCACTTGTAATTGAGTAGGCTTTTGAACAATGCAGGAGAAATGTTGCAGACAGTTTATATTACCAGCCTGGGCCTGGGGCTTGTTGTAACAGTAAATGGGATGTGTTGTAACTTGTGTAAGTTAAACTGTGTCTGTGTGAGTGAACATCTTACCCTGTGATGCGTGATGTGGGCAGCAGTTCCAGCCACACGCTGCTACTGCTGCCAAGCAGCCCCGCCCGTTGGAAAGAGTGTGGGAAATACCACTACTAGGAATGGGAGGGGGGGACTAAATCTTTTAAGATTTAAATAGCACATTATTGCGCGATTATAATGAGCACCGCTTACTTTCAATAAATACTACTGCATTGTTCAAAAATTATTAATTGTGGGGGGTACAGCTTTACTGATGGGGGAGTCATGTCCCCCGTCCACCCCGGGATTTCCGCCCCTGATCCGTGCAACCCACACCCACCATTGTAACCTCTATGCAAAAGCTGATTGGCCAGCTCTATGTGTACGCAGGTGTTCCCACTGGCTGAACGTTATTTAGAAAACCCTCCTGGGCCTGGTCCCTAGCTATCTGAGCACTTACATTTGTAGAAGCCAAAGCCATTATGGCCTGCTCTCTTATGATGCTCTGTGATTGACTGTTCCGAGCGTCAACACTGCGAAGGGAAAAAAGCTTTTAAATATGCCGCCGCTTCTGACTGGAACGCTCTCCAAGAGGACTTAAAACTTCCTGACCTGATTTCTCATGATGCTTTCAAAGAAATCCTAAAGGACCTGGAGCTTGAAAGTTGTGGGAAGTGTTC
This sequence comes from Epinephelus moara, assembly GCF_006386435.1. Lineage (NCBI taxonomy): Eukaryota > Metazoa > Chordata > Actinopteri > Perciformes > Serranidae > Epinephelus > Epinephelus moara. Next base: position 31,051,716 of record NC_065512.1, read on the forward strand.
TTGCACTTTAACTCCTATATTACCAATGCACTCCTGAAACTCTTTATTTTTTTTATCATTTCTGTATGTATGAAACCTGAATGCTATGTGTTTTTATTGTGTGCTGCCCTCTTAGCCAGGTCGCTCTTTCTTTTAATCTCAACGAGTTTTCACCTGGTTAAGATGGGCCCTAGGCGTTTTTGGGGTATTTTTACTGCCTTTACTTTTTAGCTCATATCACAGTCATTATAAAGGCTACGTACACATGCTATATCTTGTTTTTTTTTGTTTTTTTTTTCAGGACAATCTGGGCTAACCAGATTTGCCATCATTTCATGTCCTTCTATGTGCCTGTATTTTATATTAATTTTTATATCAATGAAAAAAACAAATCTGTGTTACTAAATTCTTACATTTTTACATGTATCTCAAGTTGGAAGTTGATATATTCTACCATATATGAAGAGGGGAGACTCTCTGGAATCTGGCAATATAAGAACCATGATGCTGGGACATTCTGTCACTTCACAGTTGTCCAAAACATGTGGTTTGTGCTAGGCGGACATGATTGCCAGTATTTTTTCATTATTGCAAGAAATTCCATTGACTCATTCACAAGTCAAAAATGTGTTTTATCTGAGAGAAACATGCTCCCCTCGATGTATATGGTGACTACGGCCCTGTCATGCATGCATAATTAGGCTACAGTTGTCTGTGTGCACAAAGGTGAAGTACGCTGGTCTTTTCATACAAAGTTTGACGAGTGTCAACTGGACAATAAGGAGATGTTTGCATCTTGAAAGCCGGACTACAAATGTGGATAGACAGGGAGAAACACACGAAAGCCTAATGTAGCGTTCACACCGGGCACGAGTGAAGCGAATTACTCGCTCGTAATGCGAGTAATGCGCCGCCCATAACGCGTGAGTTTAGACGCCTGACCATTTTGTTAATTCGCGTTATCGCGTCATTCGCGCGAGTAGCAGGGAAGCCAGCTGTGCTAACTGGAGCTAAGCTAGTGTTAACGTTCATAGTACAACCATTCTGCAAACCAATTAAGGACACATATTTACAGAACTTACCAAGTAGACCAGTCTCCTCGGCGACTTTCACCCAAGCCTGCTCCTTTTTGTTGCGGTCTCTGTAGAGTAGACATGTAGTATCATATAGCTCCAGGTAGCCGCACACCGCAATGATAAGTTTCTCCTCCATCAACATCATCAACAACTGGACGTCAGGGCGTCAAGACGTCACTGACGACCATGGCTGAGATAACCACCATCGCTGCTTTGTACCTGCTCTGGAAGTCCCAGATGCGTCGGAGGGCCAAACGCCGTCGTTTTTGGGTTCACCCTATCCTGCATTAGTGCATCCAGCTCGGCGAGTTTCACCACCTCCTCCAGGAACTCCGTCTGGATGATAGCCGCTTTCAGCGGTGCTTCAGGCTGACTGGGGCCCAGTTTGAGGACCTGTTGGCGAGGGTTGGCGCCAGGATCTCCCGGCAGGACACCAACTACAGGCGCTCCATTTCAGCTGCAGAGCGTCTGTCCATCTGTCTCCGGTGAGTAGCAGTTTATTGTTGTGTTAACAACTGGACGTTGTTGACACACGCCGGTGACGTCGGGAGAATCTCAACGCTGATTGGCTTTCGCGGCACAGCGTCACGCGAATTCGCCTCAAAAGTTCAATATTTTCAACTCGAGCGATGAGGCGTTGGATGCGAATTTCGCGTCTATCGCGCCGTGCTAGACGCCTCTATCGCGTCCATCGCGCCACCCGGCGCGAATTCACGTCTAATCGCGTCTTTGCATTGACTTTGTATGTAATCTTGACGCGCGAATTTGCGAATTCACGTTTGGTGTGAACGCAACTTAAGACGTGGTAAAATACGATATTCCTCACTATATTAAGTGACTGATAACAAGATGGATTGTAAAGAAATTTGTCAGGTTTTTATTTTGTAGACAATTAATCTGTATTTATAGCGTGATGGGATTACAGCACAATGATGTGTGTGGTATCACTGGAAAGCTCTAATCCTGTGCTTTCATGTGATATGCGTGGCATTTCTGTGTGAGCCTGCATTCGCAAGTAATCCATCTAAGAGTAATGTGTGTGCAAAGCTGTATGAAAGCTCTGTTACACATCATTTTAGTGTAAATGTATAATTTTTTTCGCTGTGAAAACATTGGACTACCACAAGTGCTTGGTCTTGTCGGAAAGCTACGATTCCGCTGTTTCACGTGACACGTGGCTTCTCACTATGATGCATGGTCACGGAGAAAATCAATAGAGAAGAACAGGTGTAAATTTGGACGCACTATGCGTCATTTGGGCCCATAGGGTTAAATAAAGGTTCAATTAAAAAAAAAAAAAGGAAGGAGTACAGTTGAACGGACAGTTAACTACAGCTACACAGGTAAGTCTACCGGCAGCCCCACTGGGCTCGTCTGGTTCATTGATGCATACTCCACTGCATTGTTAGGTCTATGCTCTCAGAGAAATGCAACAGCGACAGTGAGTAAGTACACTGTTGGGTGGAAGGTTAATAGGTAGTTATCTGTTAAAGTGATTAATCAGCGCTTGAGTTCGCTAATACTGTGAGATAGCTTTTGTGTTGAATGTTAGGACGCACGCTTCGACACGGCCCAGTCTAAGTTAAGTTTGTTAACTTATGTATGCCCCCCCCCCCCCACGTGGAGGGTGGTCATGATCAATGCCCTGTGTAGGAGCAATAACTTTAGAAAATGTTTGCACTCATAATAAATTTAGGGGCACCACCCTCCTATGGAGGGAAGCGACTAATCAAACTATGTCAGTACATTTATCAATAATGAATCAATCTCAGTACCTGGGTTATGAATTCCTCTATACAGTGATCTTAGTTCCTGCTCAAAAGAAATATCCACAGACAATGACTTGGCAATAAATGAAGATTTATTTAGGCTAAATTTTTAACAACTGAGTAAATGAATAGTGAATGAGGATGATATGAAATAACACAAACTCAACAGTATGTATAAATAGTTTAAGGTAAGAGGTAACACTTTTGTCAGTTATTTAGTGATGATTTAGTGAGATGACTCAGACGGACATTTCTCGGGGACCCTGAACTGCCGCTGGCAATTCCCGGCTTTACTTCACGGCCTTCCAGCAGGGTGATACAAACTGGAACGCAGCGGTGTGGGGCGGTGGAGCCTGAAGGCGGTGTCCTTTAGGTGGTCCTCACACATCTGTGATTTTAGGTGGCAGAAAGCCTCTTGGTTCGGCAAAGAGCCCCTGCTCTGCGGACACTTTGGAATCTTTGATGGAGTTGCAGGCTGAATAGAAACTCATCTATTTAGCTGTGGTTACTCGCTTATAATAAAGTTGAAAACAATCTTGTCGGCGGTTCAATATTATTATCAAAGTTATTATCAACGCATAGAAAAAATGTTGCAATCGGCTGGCTTTGACGCCTGTTACTGAAGGCACAGACAAAAAGAAAGAAAACTCAGGACAGACAAAACAATCCTGGACATGTAGAGAGAAACTTAAAGGTTTAAAATAATTTTGATCGTACAAAAAGAAAGGGTTATGCAGGTACTGAGTTTAAGAGCGTAACGGGTTAAGGCATAAAGAGTATAACTAGAAGGAGGGACGGCAAAAGAAAGGAAAAGAAAAAGTAAAAAGTAAAGAAAACTAACAGGAAAGAAAGAAAGAGAAAGTAAAAAGTAAAGTAGAAGAGTGGAGATGCGCCAAGCTCAGTAGTTTTATCTGACCGGCTTGAGTGGGCGTGTTTGAGGCAAGACAGGTCTCTTAGTTTAGACATTACTTTATTTCAGAGGAAACTTAATGAACTTTAATGAAACTTTATTTTGAGAGATTATATACTTTAACATGTTATGCGCGATAGACATACTCTTCCCATTATGGTCAAAATCGGCTCTTAACATCAAATTAAATTTAATATGATTATTATCAATCAATCAATCAATTTTATTTATAAAGCCCAATATCACAAATC
>NC_065512.1:31056036-31103233 GCF_006386435.1 Epinephelus moara
AGATGCAGTAATAGAATACGAGACAGAGAGAGAGAGAGAGAGAGCGAGAGACAGAGAAGGAGAGAAGGTGCCCGGTGTATTATAGGGGGGTCCTCCGGCAGACTAGGCCTAAGTCAGCCTAACTAGGGGCTGGTACAGGGCAAGCCTGAGCCAGCCTATGCTGGAGGCAGGTAGCTATGGGTTAGACCATATGGACCCACTTGGGCCTACCATTGCCTCTTTAATAATTTCCCCAGATGAGGCTCCTAGACCTGATACATGCTGTCCTCATTCTCAGTGTCGACTGACAGATGATCTCCTTGCTAAGAGTTATGATATAGCAGCATACATGAGGCGTCTTGGTAACGCCCTTTCTCACCTCATCCTGGCCTTGTCTGAGACCCTGCAGGAATCTGGTGAGGACTCTTCTGCCCAGACACTTAACGGTGCGTCCCTTCAGACTAATGCCTTCATGTCTAGGGAGCTTGGAAGATTGGTCAACAGTGACACTGGCTCGCCACCAGGTCTGGCTAGCACAGTCCCCCCCTGTCGGAGGCATGTCGTCGCACCCTCCGCATCCTTCCAGTGGTTCCAGGTCAGATCTTTGGGCCCGGGGCTCAGCAGGCACTGGATCACAGTGCACACCAGGTCAGATCTTTGGGCCCGGGGCTCAGCAGGCACTGGATCACAGTGCACAGGCAGATCAGGCGAGGCAGAGGTTAGCTGGTCTGGAGTGCCCACTCGCAATATAGGGCACTATGATCAGTGCTGGCATGCTTCTTCCTGGCCAACCTTCCAGGTGCCAAGAGGACTTGCCCCCAGTGGTTGTCGCCCCAAAGGCTCTAGGAGCTGGGGGGTCGAACCTGAGGTCAGAGGGGCCGGTGTTGGACGCTTCTCCCAGCAGCAACTCAGCTTCTGGGAGAGGGAGACCACAGACCCTTGGGTGGTGTCCACACTGTCCAGGGGATACACATTACAGTTCTGATGCCGGCCACCCGCTTTCTGTGGGGTCAGAATGTATGTGGTAGAAGACCCTGCAAAATCCCTGGCCCTGGCCCTCAGCCAGGAATTGGCATCCCTCTTAGAAAAAGACACCATCGTTCCTGTAGAATGGCATACATGGCGCAGTGGGTTTTATACAGTGTATTTTTTAATTCCGAAGAAGGATGGCGGGTTTTGTCCAATCCTGGATCTGAGGGGTTTAAACAAATTTTTAAAGGTTCTGCCATTCCGAATGTTACGGATGGCACTTAGTGACAGAGGGGGCCTGGTTTCTGTCAATAGATCTCAAGGACGCCTATTTTCACGTGCCTATTGCACCACACCACAGGCATTTTCTGAGGTTTGCGTTTCAGGGACAGGCCTACCAAGTCAAAGTGTTGCCATTTGGTCTTTCACTGGCCCCTCGCATATTCACAAGGTGCGTCGCAATGTGAGCCGGCTGGGCCTTACAGTGAACTTCAACAAGAGCAAGGTTACACCCAGTCAGGGTGCATTACCTGTGCGTGACACTCGACTCACAGGTAATGAGAGGCTTTCTTTCCCAAAAGAGGTTGGAGGTTATTCTGCAACTTATACGTTGCTTCCAGAGGGGCACTCAGATGTGGTGGGAATGATTTGGAGCCAATATGGCAGAGCAGAAGTGGACGTTTTTGCCTCCAAAAAAAAAGGGAGACTACCAGTCCTTTGGGGCAGGATGCCTTAGCTCACGCTTGGACAACCTGCCTCTTGTATGCCTTTCCTCAGATCCCCCTAATTTGGACAACATTGGACAGAGTCCAACATGGAGGCCACAGACGTCTGCTGGTGGCCCCCAACTGGCCAGGGAGACCATGGTTTCCAGTGCTTCTGAAACTACTCAGTGGGGAGTCCTGGCACCTCCCAAGGAGACCACACATTCTGTCTCAGCTGGAGGTGTTTCGGAGGCAAAAACGTCCACTTCTGCTCTGCCATATCGGCTCTAAATCATTCCCACCACATCTGAGTGCCCCTCCGGAAGCAACGTATAAGTTGCAGAATAACCTCCAACCTCTTTTGGGAAAGAAAGCCTCTCATTAGCTGTAAGTCGAGTGTCATATGGCATCCAAATCCGGATCGCCTTCAGCTGTGTGTCTGGCCATTGGAGGCCAGGATCCACTCCTGGCATTCTGTGACCAGTCGGTGATCCACACTGTGTTAAGTTTGAGGACTCCCTCCACTAGATAATTCTATGCAAATCGGTGGAAGCTTTTTTCCCAGTGTTGCAAAACACATGGTGAGGATCCAGAGACCTGTACGGTGGCCATTATTCTGTGTTTTCTGCAGTCATTGCTCGATGCCGGCAGATGCATCAACCTTGAAAGTGTATGCCACTGCCATTTCAGTAGGACATGGACAAAAGTGAGCCAGATGTGCATGCGCTGGTATCCTGATGGTTCAGGGGTTACTCTCCTACCATATCCGTCCGTCCTGCCAAAGAGAGTGCCTTCCTCACATGTAAATCAAGCCATCGAGTTGACAGCATTTAATCCATCAGGTTCTTCTCAGGGGGCAGAGGAGCCATTTGCGTTACTGTGCCTGCTACGGGCACTCAAGACATACATGGAGGCCATTGCCAATTTACGTAAGACTGACCAGCTTTTAGAAGGGTACACCCCTTTCAAGACAGAGACCTTCTAAATGGATTGTGGATGTGATTTTACATGCTTACAGGTTGCAAGGCCTGCCAGCCCCTAGAAATGTGAAGTGTCACTCTACTCGGAGTGTGTCCACATCCTGGGTGGCATTGAGAGGGGTCTCTTTGCAAGACATCTGTGTTACCGTGACCTGGGGATCTTCATGTACGTCCGCTTGCTATTACCGTGTCAGTGTGGCTGCCCCAACAGCTGTGACAGCAGTTGTCCTGTCCACAGCTTCCGCCCCTTAGCATGGTAAGCATTCCTCGTGACCTTGCTGGTATAAGTCATCCAGTGCTAAAGCACCGCCAACTGGCGGTCAGGAAGAATGAAACAGAACGAGACTTACAGCTGTAACTACGATTCTATCTGGGCGAGAAGATTCTGTGGGAGCAGACTGCGTGATGACGTGGGGGTTTTATACTGGGATGACCACCCTACATCATTGCATGGTCACAGGTGACTTTGTTGGTTTAATGACTCGATCTGCACATTAGCGAGATGGAGATATGCAGTGCTAAAGCACCGCCATCTGGCAGTCATCCAGAATTCATAAAATCGTAGTTACAGCTGTAACTCTCGTTTGTTGTTTGTCAACCGAAGGAAGAAAAAAAGCTATGAAGCCATTTTACTGTAATTTCTTCAGGTTTCCTGTGGACAGAGATCTTTAAATAATGAACTCAAAATACTAGTGTTGACACAACTTGTTTTCACTTATGAACTGTGTTTTTACATTTATCCACCAGGCATGGAATTTTCCAACATTCAATGAGACCGTAGCCCAAACCCAGTACACCCCTTGCCGCTTCTTGATGTCTAAGGATGTCTGGATTCTTGTTGGGATATAGGGGTAGGACGAAGCGTTAGGGCTATATGGCCCTCCAAATAGATCAGCGGCACACTCAAAACAGAGTATTGTGTGAAATCATCAGCAAAATGGCAGCACAAGCAACAAAAGAAATACACAAATGTATTTTTTCAATAAGGAGCTGAAGTTGGCCATGGCACTTTGAGGCCCTCGTGCGCTTGACGGTACAAGTTAATTTAGGCTAAGGTAGAACCGTCAGTCTCAATTGGAAGACCTCTGGCAACTTTAGTGTCATTCTCAGAGAAACCTTAAGAAGGGACAAGCTCATCATCGGACGGCACATCTAACAGTACGTTGTCCGTAAACAAAGTTAAGTCGTCTTTGTCTAACATACATCTGTTCTCCCTTTGACACCCTTGCTCTGCCCTCATAGTCCCCACTTTTGTTCCAATTCTTGGGACACTGGACAACAGTGGGTCACAGCAAGTGGAACACCTTGGCAATACCTTCAACAGGAATGCCAAACGTTTCTCCAGGGCTGTCTTTGGGAGTCTGCGATTGTGTGCACAGGTCTTGAGGCTGCAGCTTTCACATGCAGCATGCTAAAAAGAAATAGTTGCCAAGCATTATGTATCACTGCAAAAACTTGAACAAAGGCAATACTTAACCTTTACAGTTAAACAAGCAAGTTCTTAGTGAGGAAATGCTAAACAAATATCCATCCGCTAAACTAAATGGCAGCAGTCCTAGTGCTTTTGGGTTTTGTGGTGCTCACTGTTTTGCATTGCCTGTACAGTAAATTGCTGCACACTGAAGAGAGAAGCTCTTTCTGAATGTTGATTGGCTGATTTGGTCCCCAGCTCGTGTTGCTGTACTCACACAAGATATTAATAACAGTGAGATGAGGGAAAAGTCACTATGGAGGTACACAACACAGGAGAAAATGTAATTTTTCTCACCAGGATGGATAATGTCTCTCTAATAACACTGTTTGTTCTTTCAGGTTTAAATGAGACAACAAACCACCAAGCTGTTCTCTTCTTTCTCACTTTACTGTGTTACCTTTTCATTTTGCTGGCAAATGTTACTCTTATTGTCATCATCATCTTGGATAAAAACCTGCATGAACCAATGTATATTCTATTGTGTGTGTACTGCATGAATGGGCTTTATGGGACAGCAGGTTTCTACCCCAAGTTCCTCTGGGATCTGCTTTCTCCTGTTCATGTTATCTCTTATGCTGGATGCCATGTTCAGGCTCTCGTAATGTATTCATTTGCCAGCACTGATCTGTCTATTCTTGCAGTCATGGCATATGACAGATATGTGGCTATATGTCAACCTCTAGACTACCACTGTGTTATGTCAAAGCAAAGACTCTTAATGTTAGTGTGTTTCTCCTGGTTAGCACCTTTTTGCATTGTGGGCATAAATGTTATTCTGACATCTAGATTAAAGTTATGCAGCCCATTTATCACCAGACTTTTTTGTGTGAATTGGATGATTGTTAAACTTGCTTGTTTCCCAGCTGATACTATGGTTAATGGTATTGTTGCATACATTAGTATAATCATCTATGTCTTCCATGGTTTCTTTATAGTTTGGTCCTATATGTATCTCATCAAAACATGTGTGAATTCAATAGAGAACAGGAGGAAGTTCATGCAAACATGTGTGCCACATTTAACCTCCTTACTCACCTTCCTTGTAACAATAGTTTTTGATCTCATGAACATGCGGTTTGGTTCAAAAGATTTACCTCAGACTGTTCAAAACTTTATTGAAATACAATTTCTTGTCATACCCCCCGTCATAAATCCTCTCATTTATGGTTTCAAATTGACAAAGATTCGGAACAGATTTCTGCATGCTATTACTTTTAAAAACAAATACTAAGTTGATTTTAATTAATGAATTAAAATGAAATATGCATTGCTTAACCAGCTGGCTCTTTTGCTTATGAGTTAAATCATCAGACTGAAGAATGGAGGTTTTGCACATTTACCAAATGTTAGCTATGTCTTGAAGGATGTCTTTTAAGCTGAAAATTCAGCCTAAAAATTTTAATGCATTTTTGAATGTAGAATGTTTTTTTACCTTCAGGATTTAGGCTGCACTCTAAAATAATAATAATAAAATGATTCTATTATAAAATATGTACTTTCTACAAGCATTTTCTTTTGTTTATTTACTTAATTCACATTTACCCAAGTTTGCTTATTGTACATTGGTTTACACTTTTGTGTGTACACATCTCAGACAACACACTTCACTCTATAAATATAATAAGATCTGAAAATATATCATCCTATATTTGTAACATATTTGTCATGAACCTGCTTGTGAATAAACAAATGAAACACTTAGTGGATTGTTTATTTGGAACATTTTCTGCAGGATACAAGAGGCCTTCCTCAGGATGTTTGTGGCCTTGTGTCTGTGTCCCAGTATCCCAGCCTCCCATGTTCCAGGAGGGTTTTTAACTCAATTTCGTCACCTTCTTAAAATAATTGCCTAAGTCATTTTTTGACAAAAATTATTTTTTTGCCTAAATCTTCTCCTTATGATGCTGGCCACCTCTGGTAAAATCGCCTATGTTCTCAGTTTAACAGATCATGTGATTCTACCCCTGTAAGACAATTGCCTATGTCAAGGTTGTAACTTAGGCAGTTTTATTTTGCCTAAGTCAAAAGATTGTGTTACTTAGGCAATTTTACAAGCTCCGCAAGATGGCAGCAGCATCAAGAAGACAGAAAATCTACTCAGCCAATGAAGTAATTTCCATGATTCAAGGATCATCCCCTATTGGTAAGTGATGAGCTTTACTATAATAATGGCATGGCTGTAAATAGTGTGCAGTTATTTGGTCTTTTATTGAGTCTTTTTAGTCAGAATTTACGTTAGCCAAAAAGTTAAGTTCATGAAGCTAGCCGTTAGCAAAGAATGGAAACGCTCCACAATCTGGATGCTACAAAAGGCTTTCTGTTAACTCTTTTCTGTCTTTACCTTCTCTCTTCTGTACTTGATGCTTTAGTGGTTTCATTTAAAGAAAATCTCACGTGAACATAATCATAACATTATTCATAATAATAGTAAGAGAATCAGTATTATCAGGGGTTAGATTGGGATTGGTGAAGAGGGGGAGCCCTTGTCTGTTTAGGTCAGAACCAGACTGTGGACAGTAGGCTATAGGGAGTTGAGAGAAATTTGGCAATCCCTGGTGTATAGCTTAATACAAGTGACCAGGAGACAATGAATGTTTATTATTATTAGTAGTAGTAGTAGAAGTAGTAGTAGTAGTTGTCATAGTTATATTTATTTGTTTATTTATCTATTCTAGGAGACAGTTCTGACAGAGATGAGGTCTCAAGCACTAAAAATGATGAGGTCATCATTCCCATTGATGTTGTTAAAGATGCGGGGCAGGCACATCCATACCCTGAAGAGGACATATCTGATGATGATGATCCTATCTGCGATCCAGACTACATCCCATCATGTGATAAGTCCTCTGCTCCTGAAAATGAAGACAGCCTGTCCATGGTGGCAACAACTCCAGAACAGCAGGATAAAGATGAAGATGAGGGTGAGTTTGTTGACTCGAACAACACGGTCAAAAGGAAAAGAAATAAACGCCTTAGTCCGGGAGAATGGAAGCAAAATGAATCCAAGGGGAAACATCTGAAAGGAATGTCATACAAGAGCAAAAGTGGCAAAGAAATAAGCGCACAGGCCATGGATCCTCCCTGCAACTCAAAGTTCTGTCAGCGAGTCTCAACTCGGGACTGCCAAGTCATTTCAGAGGAGCAGCGGCAGTGGATATTTCAGAGGGTTTGGGCAATGAATACCTGGGATGAGCGCCGCTTATACGTCTCCACTTTGATTACAAAGGTTAACATCAAACATAAGAAAGTTGCTGAGGGATCCAGACGCAATTCATCATTGTCCTACCAACTCAGGCTTGAAGATGGAACAAGTGTCAAAGTGTGCAAGGCACTTTTTTCCTCTACACTTGGTCTCCCTGAGAGAACCATTACTGATTGGCTGAACAAAGACACCTTGGACCAAACAGCAGCAGCTCCATCTAAATCTGGACCCAAGAGTGGCAAACATGCAAAACTTGAAACTGATGTCAAGGATTTCCTTAAGAACTGGTTGAAGGACCTGCCTACTGTTGATTCACACTACTGCAGAAGCACAGAGACCTACAAGGACAAGAAGTTCCTTTACCCAGGCACAACCATCTCCATGCTACATCAGGGATATCAACAGGCAGCTGCAACTGCTGGAGTGGGGGCTGTTGGGATAAATTATTTCACAGATGTGTTCCATGAAGAAAACTACTCTGTATTCATTCTGCGAAAAGATCAGTATGATGTTTGTGTTTCATTCAAACATAGGAATATCAGTCAGGCCGAATATGATGCACATATCATCCAGAAAGATAAAGCGAGACAAGAGAAATCCGCTGACAAGGATTCTGCAAATAATGAGAAATCCGTTTGGACAATGGACTTGCAAGCTGTGCTGCTGTGTCCAAAAACCCAAGCCAGCAGCCTGTACTACAAAACAAAACTGCAGGTCCATAACTTTACCCTCTTGAGATCAAAGGAAGGATACTGCTACATTTGGGATGAATCGGAGGGCGACCTAAGTAGTGACATATTTGCACACCTTCAATATCGCCATTTTGAAGGTGTGATCAGAGACCATCCAGAACTGAAGGAGATCATAGTGTGGAGCGACGGCTGTGGTTACCAGAACCGCAATGCATGTGTGGCAAATGCATTCTCTGAGCTTGCAAGGAAATATGGGGTACTTATAACACAGAAATTCCTTATTGCGGGGCATACACAAATGGAGTGTGACAGCATGCATAGCACTATTGAGCGCAAAATAGTTACAGATGTCTTCACCCCAAGAGATTATGTCATCATACTACAGACAGCAAGAATCAGGCCATCGCCTTACCATGTGAAGGTGCTCAAGCATGATGAGTTCCTGAAAATGAATGGATCTTACTTCACAAGCATTAGACCAGGCCGAAAAGCTGGAGATCCAACTGTGCATCACTTGCGGGCTCTTCAGTTCAGCAGTGAAGGCAACATCCATTTCAAGCTGTCCTTTTCGGAGGACTCTGTGTGGGAAGAACTGCCACAGAGGGTTCAGGTGCCAAACGAGCCCATAGCATTGATAAGAATGTTCCCGAGTGCTCTGCCAATCAAGGAGAGGAAGTTCCAGGACGTACAGTCCATGAAACACATCATGCCTATTGAGTGTCATCACTACTTTGACAATTTGCCTCATGAGTAGGCATCAGTCAAGAACCCAGCAAATAGGAGCTGAAAGGGAGCTGGAAAGGAGGGGCATCATAGAAGGGGGAAAAGTGTCCAGAGTAGGGTCAGGGTCCAGAGTAGAATGGGGGGTTGGAGTAGTGGGAAAGTTTCGGGAAGTTATACATTTTTTTCTTGTTAAAACACTTCAGAAAAGTATTGGGAGGGTTTGAATTCTTGTTAAAACATCATAAAGTTTTTCTCTTCTTAAAATACTTCAATAAAAACTGTTGTCATAGATATCAAAACTGGTGTCATCACGATTGATTTCAAATCATTAATGCAATTAAAGAAAAATGGGTGGGTAACATGGGTGGTCAGACATAATGTTCAATCTATATTTGGGGCCCCCTCCTGGAAGGAGAAGTAAAGCGATGCAAATGCCACCTCAGCATTATGTTTACTTAGCTCTTTAGTGCTTTATTGTTGACAGAGTTTAAGGTTTAAAATTGCCTAAGTAACAAAGGCATGTTCAAAAATGTGCCTAAGTCATTTATTCCTCTTATGTTACAAAACTGACAAAAATTGGTATTAGTATGTCAATAGTCATCCTTTGTCATGACCCTTTAGAGTGGAATTATAAAAAAAATATCAAATACTCAATTTCTGGGGAAGTTTTTTGTGTTTTCTGAAAAATCTGAAAAAATGACTTAGGCAATTATTTTAAGAAGGCGACTTTGGTGTGGCAGTAAACCACAATGAAGTTATAGTACTGAAAATGGTTTGAAACAGTTGTTCCAGTCCACATGTTGACATCTGCTGGCCAATGTTTTGTACTACATCTGTATGGACTGATCTAAGGTAACATACCATGAAACTGTGATGACTAACAGAATAACAGACCTGGATTCGTCAGTGTGAGTCTGAAAATTGTTGGCATCCCCTTCTGGCAAACTGGATCAACATTGAACTGACACCCGATTTAAATAATTTGAGGTGTTATAAATACAATGGCAGACACAGCAGGGATGTAAACCCATCTTATCTTAGTCTGCTCTGAATTAACTATATATCAACTTTTTTTTAGATTTTCATCCTATGTATCTGATACCTTTTTTTTTTTTTTTTTTTACCAAATATTAGTATCTACTTTTACATCTTCACTAGGGCTGTCAAAAGCACCATGAAAATGAGTTTGAATATTTTCGAATTAATTTAGTAGAGTTTGTATAATTATTCGAATTTATTATTATTACTTATTTTTATTTATTTCTTTTTTACCAAAAAACACAAAAAAAGAAAATGCTTATTGCTGGCGCAATATGAATGTGACACTTGGATGAAAACACCCGTTCTGACCTCACTGAAGTGCCAGGTATGACCAACTTCTGCCTCGCTATTTGAGCAATGTTTGGATACTTCAGTGCGTAGTTTTCCACCACAAGAGTGGATCCTGGTCGGCTCGTAGTGGTGTCTCATTCTGGTAACGTTTCATCTCTTCTTCAAAAAGGGTAAGCAGGGAGGCAGCAGGTCCAACACTCCCTGTATGTCTCCCCGATCAGGTCACACATCGCGGACAGCGCAGTGGGTGGTATTGGCGCAGCGGGCTTCTCCGTCGGCGCCTCTCCCTCCGTCGCTGCATCCCTCTCTGGCCCGGCTTGTGCGCGAGCCGTCTCCGCCCGAACGGGATTCGCCGTGATATACAACATTATTGATAGTATTAATTAATTATTAATGATATCCGAATTATCAAATTTAGGTTCGAACTTCCAGACTTCTTGGCAGGTTTTTTTTTTCAGAGAATATGCTACATCTGAGTAAATATATCAGTGTATCATATTTCACATCATATTTAATTATTCTTAATAGGCGATTGTAGCCAAGTACCATGATGGCATGCAAATAAAAACTCAGGTAAGTTCAATGCATTGAATTTTATTTTAACACAGTTTAAAGAGTCAACAGACAGCATTTTTTCCTATATATATCATTATGAAAATAATGTGGGTTGCACAGGGTAGTGGCCACAGTAAAATCAGACTATCAGCGTTTACATAGGTTACTTAGTGGCTTTACAATCTTTGTAATAAGCTTCTGCCACCGGTGCCGAAATTTCGCGGAAGAAATCTGCTTTACGGCAGGAAACGCCTCATGTATTGCGAAACTGGTCGGTCAGCCAATCAGGGACTGGAGCTGGTCCTTATGAGGAACTGGGCATGAGATAGTTGAGTCAGGAGCACAATGGCAGACGGACGAAGTTTGGAAACAAGCGAAAAACGGCCTAGCGAAAGAAAATGAGCTCCTCTGTCTGAGGAGGTAAAGAAGAGCAAAAAGGAGAGTGATAAAAGAAGAGGAAAAGCAAGAGTAAACCTCAGTCAGGCGTTCAAGAGATGGAGGGAGCTCCGTGACCAAAGAGGCTTCAACACCGGTGTCCAGCTAACTTTCTTTCTAATGGATCAGTAAGTAACACAGCTAAATGTTAGCTAGCCGAGAGAGGACTGTACTGTACTGGCTGCTAGTTCATTCCTAGCTGGCCAGCATCGCAAATCACCGCAACCAGGGACCAGGTAGCAAGTGTTGGTCGGCTGACATCCTCGTTGCCATTCTACGGCAACCGTACATATTGGTATAATTTACTGCGAGTTGTGCTGGTACTGTGCATTCTGGTATAATTATTTGCATTACTATTCATTTTTTCTTCAGATAAATCTGATAATTGTTGCTCAGTCTCTTTACTCATTTATTTAGTATAGTGTCCACACACCTTCTCATTCTACATATACATAGAGGTATACTGGTGGCTTTACAGCCTACATTTTATTGATTATCTCTGATCCCCACGGTCAATTTGGTCTTTGCGACAGTGCGAGCAACACCACTGACGCTAGGTTGCGCCAAGCTAAAAAAAAAAACCCGAATCCTATCTGTTGCCTCTTTAACAGTTCAGTGCTTACAATTTTTTTTGTCCCTCAAGTGTCTGAACATAAAACTGTAAATACTGTTTCACACACACACACACACACACACACACACACACACACACACACACACACACGGAGAAGTAAAACAACATGTCCCATCTCAACATTTTGTAGGTGAGGTCAACAGTCAACTACAAAGGCAACACTGGCTCACAATCAACAAGTTAAACTTGTTAGAATTACAACTTAAACATGTGCAATAAATTGTAAAAACCTACATATAGGTTACATGTGCATTTCTATTTGTTCCACTTAAAGTTGTACCATAAAAACCAATCATATGAAGATTGATTAAATTATTTTTGGAAATACCTAATTTTCTATTTTAGAAAACAGTA
This sequence comes from Epinephelus moara, assembly GCF_006386435.1. NCBI lineage: Eukaryota > Metazoa > Chordata > Actinopteri > Perciformes > Serranidae > Epinephelus > Epinephelus moara. The sequence continues at coordinate 31,068,070 of NC_065512.1, forward strand.
TTTTAGAACAGTGGTAATAGTCTGGAAACATAAATATTTTTCCATACTTTATTTTTCATTTTCCATACTTTGTAATACCTGGAAATTGATCAAATTTATTTCCATACTTTTCCATACTTGCGTAGGAACCCTGCAGTAACGTTATATCCAGTGACGTGATATCCACTGTTATCCCGAGGAAGCTTTTGTTATGGACAGACAATGTCTGCGGTGGGCAACAGACTCGACATCATCATGTAGCTCTTCAAATGTTCTCTTTAGCTCATTTTCCATATTTGTACCCAAGTAATGTTACCGTAGTTGTAAAACGTTTAAAACGCAGAAGACGGTTGCATGTTTCCGATACCGTTCAATTGTTTTGTCAAGTTGTAGTCTAACAGTCCCTTGGTTAAACTCCAAACTAAAAAGTTACTTTTCTCAGTAACGCACTACTTTTTGGTTTAAGTAACTGAGTTACTAACTGAGTTACTTTTTAATGAAGTAACTAGTAACGGTAACTAGTTACTATTTTTCAGTAACTAGCACAACACTGCTGACCAGTGGATACTAGGTCAGAGAACCCCTGAGGATCATGTTCTGCCAGGACAGCTACAAGTTAATTTTAGTTGGCCTAAGGCCAAGTTAAATTTGGCAAAGCATCTTTTAGGTAACAGTGTGTACCTGACACCAGGTTATAAATACTGTCTCTCTGTTCACTTCATCACACACATAGCTTCTGCATGTAGCCATTGTTGATCCGAGCTCATAATAAACATGTATATTAAGAAAGAACTCCATGATCCGCCTCATCCTTGCACTCTCCAGATCACCACAGAAACACCTACTCTCACCAAACTTCAAGCAAAATGAAAATGTGTTGATTAAAGTATAACAAATTTTTTAAACCTGAGTAATTGTATTTTCTTTAAATGTTGAGGAATAAATTTGAGTTATTTCTTTGGAGTGCTGAATCTTGGTGGATTCTCAAAATTAAGGTTCTGTTTGGTCTGCTGTTTCATCCTGATAAGAATGATACTGTTTTTGGGTGTAATATCAACTGTGTCATAGTTTGTGTCCTGATAACCAAATGATTGAGGCACATACAATAAGACCTTAAAGTCCCTGGATCGATTCCATCTTTGCTGCGTGTCATACATCTCTCTCTGCCATCGGTTCCTATCAGCCTCTTTGTCTGTCAACTGTCCATTGAAGTCGAAAAATTCCTCTACATGTGTTTGTGTGTCATCATGGCAAAATGTGGTCCTGGAGCCACCTATTGTAGTGGTTTTGAGTATTTTACCAGGTGTTTATACATCTGTCTGTGGGCAGATTTTGTTCCTGTGATAGCATCACAACCTTGTAAAATGCAGACGTGAAACTTGAACTTTGAGGAGTTGTAATTAGCGCTCTGGGCCCAAAAAATCAGGCCTGACCCTACATGAGCCCACATAGTGTCTTTCCAAGCCAGCAAGGGGGCTATTGGTCACTTTACACCGCTGGCCAGGACACTGAATAAATTTCAAACAATTCACACGTTTCGCCAAACTTATTCATCCTATGTCATGTGTTCCATTGCATCTTACACACCTATTTGACATCCCGGCTAGTGTGATGCCATTGCTAGGTGGTCTTCTGTAAAATGTGAGTTTATATTATCTCCTGACTTCTACTTAATATAAAGATTTATAGTGAATGGTAAAACCTTAGAACCATTGCCATCTTAACTTCATATGAACCTTCTCAAATATGAACATCTTAATGATAAAATATATATATCGTTAGGTTTTATGGATCATATTCATTGCTCGCACAGTAGATTGCTGCACACTGGTGAAAAAGAGAAAATATCCTTCTAAACGGTGATTGGCTGTTGTGAATTCCCAGCTCATGTGTTGCTGTAGTCTGACAAGATATTAATAACAGTGAGATGAGGAATATTCTCTGTGTTACGGATCCATCTGACTATGATGGATAATGTCTCTCTAATAACACTGTTTGCTCTTTCAGGTTTAAATGAGACAATGAACCACCAAGCTGTTCTCTTCTCCCTCACTTTACTGTGTTACCTTTTCATTTTGCTGGTAAATGTTACTCTTATTGTCATCATCATCTTGGATAAAAATCTGCATGAACCAATGTATATTCTATTGTGTATGTTTTGCATGAATGGGCTTTATGGGACAGCAGGTTTCTACCCCAAGTTCCTCTGGGATCTGCTTTCTCCTGTTCATGTTATCTCTTATGCTGGATGCCATGTTCAGGCTCTGGTAATGTATTCATTTGCCTGCAGTGATCTGTCTATTCTTGCAGTCATGGCGTATGACAGATATGCGGCTATATGTCGACCCCTAGACTACCATTGTATTATGTCAAAGCAAAGACTCTTAATGTTAGTGTGTTTCTCCTGGTTAGCACCTTTTTGCATTATGGGCATAAATGTTATTCTGACATCTAGATTAAAGTTATGCAGCCCATTTATTGCCAGACTTTTCTGTGTGAACTGGATTATTGTTAAACTTGCTTGTTTCCCAGCTGATACTATGGTTAATGGTATTGTTGCATACATTACAATAATCATTTATGTCTTCCATGGTTTCTTTATAGTTTGGTCCTATATGTATCTCATCAAAACATGTGTGAATTCAATAGAAAACAGGAGGAAGTTCATGCAAACATGTGTGCCACATTTAACCTCCTTACTCACCTTCCTTGTAACAATAGTTTTTGATGTCATGAACATGCGATTTGGTTCAAAAGATTTACCTCAGACTGTTCAAAACTTTATTGAAATACAATTTCTTGTCATACCCCCCGTCATAAATCCTCTCATTTATGGTTTCAAATTGACAAAGATTCGGAACAGATTTCTGCATGTTATTACTTTTAAAAACAAATATTAAGTTGATTTTAATTAATAAATTAAAATGAAATATGCATCGCTTTACCAGCTGGCTGTTTTGCTTATGAGTTAAATCATCAGACTGAAGAATGGAGGTTTTGCACATTTCCCAAATGTTAGCTATGTCTTAAAGGATGTCTTTTAAGCTGAAAATTTAGCCCTAACCCTAAATTAAATTTAAATGTGTTTATGAATGTAGAATGTTCTTTATCTTCAAGATTTAGGCTGCTGAATCATATGCCTCTTTTTTATTTAGAAGTGCTCTAAAATAATAATAGTAATAATAATAATAATGATAATAATAATAATAATAATGATACTATAAAATATGTGCTTTTTCTAAGAATTTTCTTTTGTTTATTTACTTAATTCACATTTACCTGAGTCTGTTTATTATACAGTGGTTTACATTGTTGTGTGTACACATCTCAGACAACACACTCACAAAATCCACTCTGGGGCTACATGACTGCATGTCTTCTGGTATTAAGGAATAAAATAAATATGATAAGATCTGAAAAATATATCATCCTATATTTGTAATTAACCTGCTTGTGATTAAACATACACAAATGAAACACTAAGAAATAAAAGACAAACTTGGTGACTAAGGAGTATTTAAAAACCTTGTCAGAACATCTCCACTTTAGAACAACAAATGACCACTGGAACTGTCAAACTAAGGCTGAGTTCACATGTGCAGGGGTATTTTTCTACATGTTTTGACCTTTTATCCACAAGCAAACTGTGATTAGGTTTCTGAAAATGGACCTTTGGTAAAACAAAGGGCAGGGTGAAGATTTTCATAAACTCTATTTCCAGTGCTGATGTGTTCTTTACTATAACATCCATAGGCTTTCTACTGTAACCATTACATATTGTCCAATAAACCTCATAACACAAAACTAAAACTATCTGCCATTATTTTACCTGATAGTTCAATAGGCCTTGTAACATTGAGGGTATTCAGTGTTACTGTACTAACACCATTTTTACCATGATTAAAGGTATACTTTGCAGAAAATGTCAGTGACAATTGATAAGCAGCATCATCCAAGTGAAAGCCAACCCCAGATTCACTGTTGTTTTGTAATTAGTTTTGCTTTGCTATATTTGCATTTTTTTTTCATATGTGATGATAGAGAGGGTTTTCTTTTAAACAACTCTTTACATTGTTTTTTAAGGAGTATCCTGCAAAGTATACCTTGAAAACAAGGCATGTACTGCACATTTGAAAATGTGACAAGGTCTATTCTTATACATTATGTGAAACAAAGTCTCTCTTAGCTAACACTAGCTAACTAAGTTAGCCTGTGTTAGCTAACTACAATGTAGGTACTAGTTAGCTAGGCTGACCAAACGTCCTCTTTTGCCCGGACATGTCCACTTTTCACGTCCCGTCTGGGGCGTCCGGGGTTTTTTTATAAACTGATGATAATGTCCGGTTTTCCATGTGTGTGTGTGTGTGTGTGTGTGTGTGTGTGTGTGTGTGTGTGTGTGTTAGAGTGCCGCACGGGCAGCATATCTTTGTCCGAACCCGAACCGAGCCCGACATTATTTAATGACCACAGCACTGAGTTTGTGTCACACAGTTGTTACGGTTACAGGGTATTTAACAGGCCGGGCGTGCTCAGCGGAGAGGGAGACCTCCGTGTTTGAGACGNCGGGTACCATCGGGCTCGGATCGCCACACTCTAGTGTGTGTATGTGTCTCCTACTGGGGCCTATCTGAATTTCTGTCTTTGAGAGATATTATTTTGTAATATAACTGAATTTTCTATCCATACATATAAATTTTAAAAATATTAAAATTATAAGGCATCTTTGAGTAAACTGCGAGTATCATTTAAGTTGGCTATGTCATGGCCGGCCGAGTGTCCTCTTTTTTGGAAATCAAAATTTGGTCACCCTATAGTTAGCTAACTACTATGTAATGTTAGTACTGTAATGTTAGCTAGCTTTATAGCTTCCTTGTAATAAAATCTAACCCCTTAGGTAGCGTATTATACTATTATTGATTATTCAATGATGTCATTAGTTGTTAAAATGTTAATAAAAAGTGATAAATGAACATGTCAAACATGAAATCATTCTTTTGTTGACCAAAATATAATACAAATCATCATCTTTAACCAAAATGAAAGAAATTGCTTAAGTTTATCACATAAAACGCATTGATTCTAATTGGGGTAATTTTTGACCCCACTTATGGAAGAGTGTAGGTATTGGTAGGTCATGCATCTAAGGGTTAAGAAAGGAATACAGTCTAACGGACAGCTGTGATCATGCCGTTACAGTTGGTGCTGAACTAAACTACAGCTACACAGGTAAGTCTACCGGCAGCCCCGCTGGGCTCGCCTGGTTCATTGATGCATACTCCGCTGCGTTGTTAGCTCTCTGCAACAGCAACAGTGAGTAAGTATACCGTTGGGTGGAAGGTTAATAGGTAGTCATCTGTTAAAGTGATTAATCAGTGCTTGAGTTCGCTAGTACTGTGAGATAGCTTTTGTGTTGAGTGTTAGGAGGCATGCTTTCATATGGTCCAGTCTAAGTTAAGTTTGTTGGATAGCAGCACAGTGTTTTTGCTGTGGCCGACTAGCATTGTATATAACGCTAGGACAGTTGTGTCTTTTTTTTTTCCATCAGTGACAACTCTTGTCATTAGTGACAATGTAGTATTAGCTGTGTGCTAATTTTGTGTAAGGCTATTCGCCATTATATTTTCCTCCTTATTTGTTTAACCTATTTCATGACATGGTGGGCTTGCATGTCTGTAACTATGTATGGCTCCCCTCCACATGGAGGATGGTCATGATCAATGCCCTGCCTGCCTGGGGCTTGAACACCTTAGGGCAGGCATGTCTGACAACCCCTGTATGAACTGTAGGTTTATGCCACTGTCAATACGGATGGCTAGACTTCCAGAGATAGAAAATGATACTGAACTGCTGTCTGCTAGCATGGCTAATCTGGCAGCATCAAAGAGGCGCAGCATGCCTCACATGGTCCTCCTAAAAAACTAAGAAAGGTGGAAACTTTAGCTCTTCAGGTTGGCAGATTAAAGATTAAAGAGTTCCTACTCAATCTTCAGCCTGATAATAGGGGGCCAGCTCCCAGTGGTGAATCCACCACAAGAGACTTGCTTTGTCAAGAGGATGATGTGCTATCTCCTACAGCATCCTGCAGTTTGCTTACAGATGAGGAGGAAGCTCAAGATGTGAACAGAGACACAGCCTCCATGACCTCGGGGGCTTTTTCACAAGAGTCCGATGCTGGGTCATTGCATGGATCTGAAGTTGGTCACAATGAAGCCAGCTATCAGGATGGCTTTAGCACGCCTGGGGCTGGATGAGGCTCCTGTGGCAGCAGCTCCTTCAAGTGCTTTTTTCAGGTAGAAGCCACAGCCCTCTGCCTTCTTTGTTCCTCCTTCTAAACCTTATACTGAGGTGCTCCATAAGTGTTGGGCAGACCCTAAATGGTTTTCTCATCACACCAGTGATTGCAGGGACTTGGCTGCTGGGGCAGGAGGCAGGTAGTTATGGGTTAGACTGTATGGACCCACTTGAGCCTACCATTGCCTCTTTAATAGTTTCCCCAGATGAAGCTCCTAGACCTGATACTCGCTGTCCTCATCCTCAGTGTTGACTGACAGATGATCTCCTTGCTAAGAGTTATAATATAGCAGCATACATGAGGCGTCTCGGTAACGGCCTTTCTCACCTCATCCTGGCCTTGTCTTAGACCCTGCAGCAATCTGGTGCAGACTTTTCTGCCCAGACCCTTACGGCCTATTTCCACCAGATGCGTGTTGGTTGTGTCTCCGCTCCGGCAGGGCAGCGGAGCCAATAGGATTAAATTCTAGTCAATGTGTGTGTTTCCACCGGCTGCGGCTGTGCTGCGTTCCAGCTCCGTCTCAGCTCCGGCACACCGGAGCCCTCTGCAACAGATACGCAGGACTTCTATTTTTGCCGGACGCCAGAGCACAACGCTGCAGTTTAGCACAGAGCAGATCGTGCGGGGCAGGAAGTCATGCACAGAAACAAAATAAAACATCCGGTTAATTTTCAAAATAAAATATAGTGTTCACGGCGGATCATATTTCCCTGCACTACACCTTGAAAACGTCATAATGGGCAGAGGCAGGCCTGAAGTCAAATAGGTCAGAGGTTTTCAGACGGCATTTCACCCCATTGACACCATGGACGAGGAGATGTTAATCATGGAGGTGCAAAATCATAAAATCATCTATGACCCGTCACATCCTTCCTATAAAGATAACCATAAAAAGGATTTGGCATGGAATACCATCGCAGGAGTAATGGGAGTGGATGGTAAGTCACTAATTAGGTCCAATAAATGCTGATAGAAAGCAAATAGTTTGTTCATGTTTATTTAAGGAGACATTCTCTAGTTATGCATGCTGAAAACCCATGAAAAGCTATTGTGGGGTTGTTTGATTTGCATGAAGAACTTTATTAACAGGTATTTTTTATAAATATATATATATATATATATATAGTATATAACATTTTTTTAAAAATCCCTGGTATTAGGTCATGTAATGCAGTAGGTTAAAGATGAGTTATGCTATATATGTATATATAAGTTAACCATTTATGTAAGATTGTGTTTGACATTTGTTAAAGTGAAAAAATAGTGAAAAGTCTTTGTTGTGTTACAAAAATACTGTTTAAGTTAAGTATATTGTGGAGGGATGTGCTGTAGATCTGCTGTTAGTGTCCTGACCACATGACCATGGCCACAGTAGGTGTTACTTTCACACTTGCAAATGAGGGGGCTGACAAGAAGTGGCCAAACCAATGTTTTTTTCAAAATTTTTAATTTCAATATAAATCACTCACAATTCACAGGACTTAAAGGAGCAATAAGCGAAATTCATCATTTCTAGATTGAAGGAATTAAAAAATTACTATGTGAAGAACTAGAGGTGTAATTTCATCTGGAGTATAGCATGACCTCACACACCCTCTCTCTGTGTTGATCTCCAGCCCCTTGTTTACAAGCCGGTCCGGCTGCACGTTCATGTACGTTCATGTGAATCCCCACCCCCCACCCCCCTCTCAGAGCCCTTGGCCCTCCCTCCCTATAAAAGGCTACAGCCAGTGAGCAGTGGCAGCGCGTATTTTCGAAGCAAAATGGCGAAGAGCGGAATGAAACGTTCACCTGAAGACGACCAGGATCTGACATTACCTCTTAAGAAACAACAGTTGTTGGCAAAGAAGTTGTCGGATAAAGAAAGGGACAGAACTTGGATTAACATTGGCCTTGCATTTTCAAGGTGGAGAGCACTGCGAGAGCTAAAGGGGCTACAATTTGACTCAGAGCTAGCTCTTCCTCTCCTGGACAGGTACAACATAAAGTCAAATGTCTGTTTTAATTAGTGTTACAGTAACGTTAGGCACAGTTCGCTATGTCGATTCAATTAAATTTAATGTTACAATAGGTAGCATGGGTTAATGTCCAGAGCTTGAGTTATTAGCGGCTCTGTCCCAGCAATGGGTCAGGCGTTACGGTCTTGCTAGGTGAGTAGCCCGGCAGCCCAGCTAACATTTGCAATTAGCATTGTAAAATGTAGCCCGGCAGGCAACATTTGCAATTAGCATTGTAAAATGTAGCCCGGCAGGCAGCCTGGTGGGCTGTGTTTAGCTATTCCCCTGCCTACTTCAATGATGATGGTACCTGTAATAAATGTAATATATTTGCTGAGATGGAGGCGAGGCTCAGTGACTAGAAGAGCAGGTAGAAGCGCTCCATAGCTGTAAGTTACTCAAGTAGCCGTAGTAGCTCTAGTGCTAACCCCAGGAGCTAATGCTAACGTCCCTACTCTTCCCCATGAACCTGGCGGGCTCACGGCTCCGGCTCACGGAGAAGAGTAGGGACGTTAGCATGGCAGCCAACTAGTGCTAACGCTAACAGGAAAGCAGGGAAATAGCTAAACACAGCAGAGACTGAGAGTGAGTGAAAGACATCGCTAACTGCTAAACTAAGCCAAACTTAGTTGGCTGGTTAGGTTTTATTTCCTCGCCCCTGTGGCGAGTGAATCTGCCTGTAGTGAAACCGGGGCTAACCGGTGCTTCCTCCTCAGGCTCCACTGGGTCCATGTCATTGGTTCGACAGCCCATTGGTTCGACATCCCATTAGTCCGACTGTCCGCGGTGCTGAACGGCTCGCGGCGGGCGTATGGTGCGCCGCGACCGGCTTGAGGCGGAGCAGGCTCACGGCTTATGTGTTTGTCACTTTCTTTTTCATTTTAACCCACACCATGATCTTTTCCTGACCCTAACCAAGTGGTTTTTGTGCCTAAACCTAACCAGACCTTAACCACAGGGCATCATGATGATTTCGGAACGGACTTAGGAACAATGAGTTTAATATGGTCGAAACAATGGGATGTCGAACCAATGGGCTGTCGAACCAATGGGCAGATCCCGCTCCACTTCACTCAGCTGCCAGCACAGCCAGTTAGCCTCTGCTAGCTTCCCAGCTAACGTTAGCCCCGGCTCTGCATTTGGATCCAACCAGAGCACCGAGCCCTGGTTTGTTATTCAGGTTAATGTGGGAAGAAGCAGCGGGTATATTGGGCAGCTGAGTGAAGTGGAGCCTGCCGAAGAAACACCGGGACCGTCTGGATGTAATAGTCCGTGGAGATGCTGCGGTGCTCGGCTGCACAGACGAGGCAAGTGGGGTGGGGGGTGGAGAGCAGAGGTAGAGGGAGGTGTGGCTCATGACACACTTTGTTTTGGTCTACAGGCAGTGCACAACAGCAAACCTAGCGGTGAAACGATTTCGCTTTTTGCCCCTTTAACATTATTAAAGTACAATACAAACTACTTCACACCAGAAAAAACTCAATACATACACTTGATACAAATGTACACTGTTTCAGTCAAGTGTAATGACTTCAAGTGAAGTCATTTCACACCATTCTGTCCTGCCAGGACACACTGCCCTGGGGGGAGGTGAAGAAAGTGGCCAAGATCTCCCTAACTGCACAGGCTTCTCTTGATGCCCTGTTTCCCCCCATGTTTCTCACTGGTGCCATGTGTCTCCCCAGTTCCTCTGCCTCTTCCAGCAGTTGCACATTTTCCCTTGGGGCAAGGAGAAAATTGTGCAGGATGCATGCTGCCAAAGTGTGTCCACATTTTTGGGGTGCAGGTTAATCCTGTGATGGAAAATCCTCCAGCGTGACGCCAAAATGCCAAAGGCATTTTCAACTACCATCCTTGCTCTAGAAAGTCTGTAGTTGAAAAGCCTCTTCTTGTGGGAGAGGTTCTGTCCTGGGTAGGGTTGCATCAGATAGGGCTTCAGAGGGAATGCTGCATTTCCCACCATGACATGTGGGACATCCCCGAGGTGGGCAGCACCAGGCAGAGAGATTTTTGAAGGAACATGCAGAGTGTTGTTCTCCATTCCTCTCCCCAAACCTGAGCCTGCATAGACCCCACCATCAGATGTTCTTCCGAAGTCTCCCACCTGAATGCACCTGAACCGGTAGTCTGCATCCACAAGTGCCAAAAGCACAATGGAGAAGGTCTTTTTATAGTTAAAATACTGACTACACAACATGCTTCCCATCGAGTGCTCCCAGGCAATTTGGGAAGTTTCATTTCTCCCTGAAGCATTGTGCTACCTCCTTCCATGTCTCTGCAGTCGGCCAGGGTAAAAACTTCTCCATCATTAACTTTTCGATGGCAGCACACACCATAAACATGAACTGAGTTCATCACTGTTGTGTGGCCAAGGCGGTAGCTGAAAGCTAGGCTGATCAGTGAGTCCCCAGAAGCCAAGTACCTGTGAAGTGAATAAACAAAGAAAGATTAGTTACATGTCTGATTATTATTTTAATCTGTCTCTCTTCTTTTTTCAGTTGATCTTTGCAAGGCAAAATGGCAGTAACTGAGGGACAGCTTTGTAAAAAAAACGCAAAAAAGTGTCTATCAGTGGTTCTGCAGGAGGCTCCCAAAGAGAGTGGAAATACATGGACATTATGTCCTTTCTTCTGTCCCACCTACAACCAAGAAGGTCTGTATGAACTTATATAGGCTAACATTATTGATGACAATATCATCTTTAAATTAAATATGCACATTTCAAATAAAGTAATAGATAGTTATTGTGTTACTAATATTTGCTGATCTCTGTGTTTTTTTTTGTTTGTAGCTCTAAAAGCAACCTGAGTGCTGCTTTTTCAGAGGAGGACAGGTCATTAACACCACTGTCAGCATGTGGTTCTGATGAGCAGGCTCCATCAAGTGCACCAGTGCCGCAGGACAGACAGGGACCACAGTCTGTCTCTCTAGCACAGACTGTTTCTGCAGCACCATCAGCACCCACAACATCTGGGGAGACAGACAGGCCCCACAGGTCCCGGAGCCCAAGGGAGAGGGGGTCTCGTACAGACACAAGGAGGAGCCACAGACCACAGCTATCAGATGTGGAAGACTGGCTTATGTCACTTTTACAGGGGCCGCTTCCCAAACCGGACAGTCAGCTAGACGAATGCTATCCTTTTGCAATGAGTCTGTTTCCACAACTCCACCGACTGGACCAAAACAGGAGGCAGCAGGCCAAGATTGGCATTTTAAACCTGCTGCATAACATTGAGAGCAGCACAGCCTCATTTCAACAAATGCCACTTCATCAAAGCCCTGCTCCTACACAAACCCGCCCTTCATTCCACACCCCCGCTACACCTCTGCCTAGGCCAGGTACTTTCAGGCCAATTACCCATCCCCCACCAGTTAATCCAGTAGGGCCATTTACTAGGATGCTGGCCTCAGATGACGACCCACAGTGGGAGAGGAGCAGCTCCCCGTACACAGACCTTTAAGGCTGTAATTGTTTGTAAATAGTTGTTTTGCTGTGGTTTGATATTTATATTTGTTTTTACAGATTCATATTTTTTTAACTGTTTTTATATTCTGTCTTTAAATTTCTTGCTGTTTGACTTTTTTTTTCAAAATTAAAGACATACAAAGTTTAAACATATGATCAGTAATTCATTGTGTACATTATGCCAAGCTCACCAACAGCCAGTCTCTGCTTTGGTTCTATGGCAGCTCTGTAGTTAGTGTTTTGTCTGGTGAGTTCAGGGCCAATGACTGAGAGAAGTTCATCCATTTGCTCTGCACTCATTCTAAAATATTGGTGATGGCATTGACTGTCCGCCACAAGGTGATAAAAATCTCCTTGTTGAGGCCTGCGCTGGTTCAGAGGATGGACCCAGTGCCGGCTTCTTCTCCTTCTACCCCTCCTCCGCAGCCTTGCAAGCAGAAGTAAGAAAGCTATTGTCCTCCTCCTATGAACAGGCACTGAAATGCACAGAATAATTTAGTGAATTACTACATTATTACTAGGTTAAAAAAAACGAAACAGAACCAAAATATTGTCACTCCTAAGTAAAATGTAAACTACAGCTATTTTGTTTTATATATTTTTTTCCATTTCCAACAACAAGAACAACAGGTAACTTAATTTACAATGCCTAGTACTTTATTTTAGGTGTCAGACCCTTCTCCCAGCAGCAACTCAGCTTCTGGGAGAGGGAGACCACAGACCCTTGGGTGGTGTCCACACTGTCCAGGGGATACACATAACAGTTCCGATACTGGCCACGTGCTTTCTGTGGGGTCAGAATGTCTGTGGTCGAAGACCGCGCAAAATTCCTGGCCCTCAGCCAGGAATTGGCAGCCCTCGTAGAAAAAGACGTCATGGAGCCTGTAGAATGGCATACACAGCGCAGTGGGTTTTATTCAGTGTATTTTTTAATTCCAAAGAAGGATGGCGGACTCTGTCCAATCCTGGATCTGAAGAGTTTAAACTAATTGGTAAAGGTTCTGCCATTCCAAATGTGACGGATGCCAGATGCTCTGCATTTAGTGACAGAGGGGGCCTGGTTTATGTCAATAGATGTCAAGGACGCCTATTTTTACATGCCTATTGCACCACACCACAGGCAGTTTCTGAGGTTTGCATTTCAGGGACAGGCCTACCAATTAAAAGTGTTGCCATTTGGTCTTTCACTGGCCCCTCACATATTCACAAGGTGCGTGAGTGCCGCCCTTTCTCCCATACAAGCCAGGGGGTTGACAGTCTTACCATACCTGGACGATTGGCTAATCATTTCCCCAACAGCCGAGCTGGCAATCATCATCTACATTTACCAGGCATGTAGAACAGTGCAGCAGATGTGCTGTCACGCCAAGGGCCAAAACAGGGAGACTGGAGACTCCACCCAGATGTGGTGGGAATGATTTGGAGCAGATTGTCAGATTTGGAGCAGATTTTCAGAGTTCTGGCAACTTCCGCCCCTTAGCGTGGTAAGCATTCCTCGTGTCATCGAGTGCTTAAGCCATCTGGCGGTCAAGAAGAAATAGAATGACAGTTACAGCTGTAACCATGGTTCTATGAATTCTGGATAACAGCCAGTTATCCTAGACTCGGAATCTAGGCGAGAAGATTCTGTGGGACCAGATTGCGTGATGACGTGGGGGGTTTTATACTGGGGTGAACGCCCTACGTCATTGCATGGTCACAGGTGACTTTGTTGGTATAATGACTCGACCTGCACATACGCGAGATGGAGATATCCAGTGCTACAGCACCGCCATCTGGCGGTCATTCAGAATTCATAGAACCATAGTTACAGCTGTAAGTCTCGTTTTGTTGTTTGTTGACCGAAGGAAGAAAAAAAAGTTATGAAGCCATTTTACTATCATTTCTTAAGGTTTCCTGTGGACAGAGATCTTTAAGGGCCCATTTCTATTCCTTAAATCTTCCACTTGGTACTGAGTGCCCTCGTTTGCGACATAACCCTTGATAAGGGAAGTGAGAAATATTACGGTAGAGATCTTTCCCTAAGAAATGAGACACCGCTTCATGCAAATCGGCGTGGCCGACGTGCAGGCATATGTCACGCATAGTAGATGTGCAGGCATACATCACGGGTAGTAGCGACGCAAGATACCGGTAGTAATTCAGGTTTGAAAATGCCGGCCTCAGCACTTGTGTTACCTTTGGCGTGTGCTATGTTTATTCTTCTCCATCTGATGAATCAATGGAGAAGAAATGCTGAAAACAGGAGGTGCCTACGATGTCTTCTAGTTCTGATCGATTTTGTTCGGGTAAGTCGATTTATTTAAATATTTTGACGCTGTGGTCAACCGAGTTGCTGATGAGTTTATGCTAGTCCAACCATCTGTTGTTTGTATAGCCTACATTCCAATCGTACAGTAACAAATTGTAGCCTATATCTGCTTTTGATGGGTATGCTATTGTCTATTGGCTAATATTTGTGACTGAAGGAGAAAGTTAACAAAGACAAGCACACAACTACGGTCCATCTAGACCAGTGGTTTCAAACCATCTCCAAAATCCTCTTTCGTAATTTGTCTAACCCCCATCCCCCATTGATCTCGAGGAAAGACACTCATTTTAAGCCCCCCACTGTGAAAGCTACTGAGTAAGACCAGTGAAAAGTTGTAAACGATTACATGTTGTACTTCATTACCTTAATTATCATGCTCTATTAACAACTCAATCTGCACTGACAATGGAATTTGTTATGCAGTCATGTGTAGGTTGCTATCATGCGTGGGGGCCACCACCCTACTGCTTCCAGTGTGGCACCCCCACATAACCTTATGAACTCCACAGTGCCTCCCACTTCAGCAACAGCAGCCCAAGCTAATCCGGCATTAGGATTAATAGAGGCTGCCCACCCTAGTGCCTCTTTGGCTAATGTTTCCTTGGCTAATGTCCCCCCCCCCCCCCCCAGAGATCAGTTCCTTACCACAACCAAATATGCTCACAGGCCCTGCTATTACCTCCTTTCCATCTTAAGTGCCAACCGTTCCCCCACCTGCTGCCTTCTCAGCTTCATTTGCTGCACCTCCTGCTGTGGCTGACCCGGCAGCGCAGCCTCCTTTGGTTAAGTCTTCAAACCTGCAGCTTCCTTACCTGAGGGCCCCACATCCTCCAGCTCTGATTGTGCCAGGTGCTGTTAGTGCCCTTATTCCTCCTCACCTCCAAGTTATTGGTGCTATGCCCCTTCTACAACATACTTAAGCTCCTGCTGCTGCTGTTCTACTTCCTCAACCCCTACAAGTGCCGACTGCGGCCCATTCCGTCCCTCCGCCACATGCTGTGAGTACTGTCCCTCCACTTCAGCCCATAACTGCAACAGTAAGCATCCCTCCTCAGCCACCACCTTTGCAAGGGGCTGCTGCTCCCTTCCACTCTTATCTGCAACACCAACCCCTCGTGTCACCTGTCACGTGGCCCGTTTACCAGACTGCTGCCTTTGGGCCATGCCATGAAGGCCCATCATTCCCTCATTTCATTCATGATGACCCACAGGAGTTTGCCATGCTTAAAATGGCCCTTAATATCCTGCTATCCCCTGAGGAACCTGAGCAGTTTAAATATCATATATTGCTTGATCACCTGAAGCTCCATACTGCTCGGTATCTCACTGTCTATTATGCCCACAGCCCATACCCTTACTCCTATGCACTAGCTGCCCTTCAACAGCGTTATGGTCAACCCCATCAGTTAGTACTCAGTGAAATCAGTGCCATCCAAGCTCTTCCGCCTCTCCACGCTGGTGACCCTAAGGGCTTCAGTGACTTTACCAGCAGATTTAAAGCATTGGTGGGTATGCTGCAGTCTTTGGGTAGCGCAGCAGGACGAGCAGAGTTAGCTTGTGCTTCCCATGTACAGAACCTTTTTTGCTAAATTGCCCTCTGAACAAGTGGCCAACTATGCTCGCTGCGCACATTCCACCCAACCTGGTGCTACACACAACCTTGTAGATTTTGGAGTGTCAGATGGTGACATCACAAGTTAGCAATAGCAGGTGGAAGCAAAGCAATCAACATGCAAGGGAGAGGAGACCGCCAGTTAAATCCAACTACCCCATAGCTACCATATTACATGGAGCAAGCAGCACACGGACACCTTCCACCCCGAAGGATGCAAGCAGTAAACAGAAACTCACATGTCCATACTGTGGCACCAAGGAGTTTACCGCCAGGTAACAAGAATGTCCTATAGTCTGTCCTCCAGTCCTTCTATGTGGACAACTGTCTACATAGCCTCCCTTCTGTTCATGAGGCTAAGGAACTTCTGGAACGTATCTGTTCCCTCCTGGCCGTAGGTGGATTTGAGATTCGACAGTGGGCCAGCAATAGTCCTGTGGTTGTCCAACATCTGCCCCCACATGCCCAGTCTGCCTCTTCCGAGCTTTGGCTGAACGAGAACTGCACAGAACCTCAAGAAGGAACCCTGGGACTGGTCTGGCACAGACAGCCTTGGTTACAGGTATCGATCAGTCGAGTACATTTCCCTGACTCCTTGGACTATTTACAAAGTCCTAGCCAGCCAGTATGATCCTCTTGGCTTCCTCACCCCTTTCATCACCCGGGCAAAGATTCTGGTGCAACAGCTGTGGTTGAAGGAGCGGGAGTGGGATGAGCCGAACCTACCAGCAAACATTAAGTCAGCCTGGAAGACCTGGAAGGAAAAACTTCCCGATATGGATAAGATCAAAATCCCACATTGCTACAGCCCATCAGACAAGGTTATTATGACAAGGGAGTATGTATTCTGCGATGCCTCAGAAAAGGCATATGGCTCTGTGGCTTACCTGAGGGAAGTGAATGAACAGGGACATACCTACCTGGCCTTCGTCATGGCCCGCTCAAGAGTAGCACCTAAACGTCAGCTGACCCTTCCCCTCACCCGCACAGTCCTTCAGTCACTACAGTACTTACTTGGATCAACTCAGAGACTTGTCGCTACAAAATGTTCGTTGCTAACCGCATAATGGAAATCTTAGATCTCACTAACCCTGCGAATTGGAAGTATGCCCAGCTCCCAATCGCTGGGCCACCGGACCTCCCTTCTTGAATCTGCGATCAGATCAGTGGCCCATGCAACCTCCTAGTGCCCCGGAAGTAGTTGCATTTGAACTACCGAAATCAGCATTCTGCAGCCAGATCCATACACCCTCAAACTTCATTCCCGATGACATCACAGCCTTCAAATCCTGGAATGACCTTGTGGATGCTATGGCCCATAACCTCCACAGTACCCAGACTCCTCCCTTCAATCCCCCTGAACGTGCTGGTTGAAAACCTTCTCCTGCGACATGCTCAGCAGCAGAGTTTTCCAGATGAGTACCTATTGCTCCAGTCAGATAAGCCTATTCACAAAGACAGCCGCCTTTGTACCCTTAGGTTAGGTTAGGTTAGGTTAGGTTTTATTGTCCCCAAGGGGAAATTCTTTTCCACAGCACTGTACTTGTTGGATTCAGCATGAAAAACAATGACATACAAACACTGACACCATCAGAATATATCATACTGGCAAACAGCACATAAAAAGTAACGACATATATACAGCATATAAACATGACACAATCAACGGGGCCTGTTGTTCTGAGCAGCTATGGCTGCGGGAATCAGGCTTTTCCTGAAGCGAGCCCTTCTGCACCTCAGTGTTTTATACCTGCGTCCTGAGGGCAGCAGGGCAAGATGTGTGCACCCGAGTTTTTGCTACTAGCCTAATCTGCGTGGGAGGATGCCTAAGAGGAGGTGAAGATCTTGAGCTCTGTACCATGCATCCTGTAGTGTTTGATCCTAAGCACCCCATCACTCAGCTTCTCATAGAAGAATATGACCGGAAACTTCTCCATCCTGGTCCTAAGAGAGTGTTCGCTGGAGTTCGCCGGCACTACTGGATCCTTAGAGGACATCAAGCCATCTGGAAGGAAACTGGAAGGGAACCCCCCCCCTTCTTTTCAACTGGCATGGACTGTTTTGGGCCCTTTAGGGTCAAGGTTGGCCGTCGTCAGGAGAAGAGGTGGGGAATCCTCTTTAAGTGCCAGACCACCGCTGCCTCTATCTCGAAACCTTGGCTCGACTAGACCCTGACAATTTCCTTATGGCATTCCACCGTTTCGTGAGCCGCCGCGGCTGCCCTTATGAACTTATCTCTGACCAAGGCCCAAATTTTATTGGTGGCGAGAGAGAGAGTTGCAGGAGGCTTTCACCCAGCTCAGCCCAATACTGCAAGATCATCTATCCAAATACAAAGTCTGCTTCATCCACAACCCACCTCATGCTCCCCACTTCGGAGGAACTTGGGGACTTGAGAGGTGCGAGCCATCAAGACTGCCCTGGGAGGTGAAACTGTCACAGATGAGGTACTGAGAACAGTTCTCACAGGTGGAGGAAATTCTGAATGCCAAGCCCCTTGGATATGTGTCCTATATATATATATATGTCCATATATTTCCGACCCAGATCCACTCACCCGTAATCTTCTTCTCATGGGGCGGCTGGATGCTTCCCTTCCACAAGTATTATACAGAGACACAGAACTCCTGTCCAACCGTAGATGGCGCCACAGTCAAGTTCTGGCGGACCACTGCTGGCCTCAGTACATCAAATACTACCTCCCTACCCTGCAGCTAAGGCAGAGAATGGCTCACGACAACCTCAACCTTGCCATATCCACTGTGGTCATGTGACCCACAACTGCCATGAGCCCTTTGGCCCATAGGAAGGATCCAGCGTCTCCTACCAAGTCCAGATGGTAAAGTTTGTGTAGTAAAGGTCAACATTAAAGGGAGGACCTATAAGCACCCTGTATGTAGACTGATTGCCTTACCTGCCATCCCAGACGAGGACACTACACTCCCTAATGCTCCTCATGGAAATCAAATATGAACATCATATCTGAGGGGCAGCTGTAGTGAAAAGCAGGAAGAAGGAGGAACTGTGTGAGCAGGAAGTAGGAGGAGCAAGGCTGAGCAGAGCTTATATATAGAGGATTGGCATCAGGTGTGAGCCCTTTCTTCTGCCAGCAGCAGCAGCCTTCCCACAGAGCAGCAGCCAGAGCTAACCCTTTGGCAGCCATTATGAAACTGCGTAATATGTGAGTTTCTCGGTGCATTGTACATTTATGTTGGTGGTATTTATGTTGCTAAGATGCTAAGCTAAAATGACTGACAATTATGTTAACTCCTTTAGTTCCAGTCATAGATTTATCCTTTGCTTTCATTTGATGATTGTATTTCATTTCATAATAACACAAGTTGTGTGTTTCTGTCTAGATAATCCAGCTGCACAATTGCTACCATCCTTCCCTGCAATAAGGTAAGGTAAGGTAGACTTTATTTATCCCCGGGGGGAAATTCATTTGTCACAGCAGCATAACATAAAAGAGGATACAGGACAGACGAATAATAAATAAATATTATAAAAAACATAAAAAAAAACTGTACTTTGCCTGATGGATAAAATAACATATTAAAGTGCAGTGAGTTAAAGTGCTACAGTGGATGGCTGTGATGTAATGTGACTGGCACTTGATAATGACAGCAGAAACAACAGCATCAACAACAACCACAACAACAACAATACAAACTACATAGAACTGTTAAAAAGTCTAACTGCCCTCGGGATAAAGGACTTCCGGAAACACTCTGTTTTGCACTGGGAGTGTTGTCCATTATATATATATCAGTTTATGCAACATTCTCCTCTCACCCACCTGCTCAACAGACTCAAGAGGGCTTGCCAGGACAGAACTAGCCTTCTTGATGAGCTTGTTTATTTTTTTCCTGCCCAGTCCAGTCTGTTGTTCAGGTGAACACCCAGGTATTTGTATGATGTTACAGTCTCAATGTCCGTGCCTAGGATGTTCACCTGTGTTGTTGGAGGCGCCTTTCTCCAGAAGTCGACGACCATCTCCTTTGTTTTACTGGAGTTCAAGTGCAGGTGGTTTAGCCCACACCAGTTGACAAAGTCCTTGATGACCTGCCGATATTCCTGTTCATTCCCCTCAGACACGCACCCAACAATGGCCGTATCATCGGAGAATTTCTGTAGATGGCAGTTACATGTGTTGTGAGTGAAGTCAGATGTGAACAGGGTGAACAGGAAAGGGGAGAGCACTGTCTCTTGTGGGACACCTGTGCTGCAGATTAGTATGTCAGACACACAGTCATGTAGCCTCACATACTGTGGTCTGCTAGTGAGGTAGCTGATGATCCAAGCAGCCAGGTGACAGTTGACTCCCGCCTCCTCCAGCTTTCCCCTGAGCAGTGATGGTTGTATTGTGTTGAATGCTGATGAAAAGTTAAAGAACATGACTCTCACATAACTCCCACTGTTCTCCAGATGTGAGAGGGACCTGTGCAGCAGCTAGGTTACAGCATCATCAACTCCAATGCCTGGTTGGTACGCGAACTGTAGTGGATCCAGCTTTGAGCTCACCAGAGGTTGCAGGTGGTTCAGCATAATCCTCTCCATGGTCTTTATGAGGTGTGAGGTTAGAGCCACGGGTCTAAAGTGGTTGGGCTCCCTGGGGCGAGCTATCTTGGGTACTGGGACCACACAGGACATCTTCCACAGGACTGGAACTCTCTCCAGACTGAGGCTCAGGTTGAAGATGTGCACCAACACCTCACACAGCTGGTCAGCACAGTCCCTGAGCAGTCTGAGGCTGATGCCATCCTGACCTGCAGCCTTCCTAACACAGATCTTCTTCAGTTGTACTCTCACCTGGCTAGCTGTAAGAGTTAGACTGAGGTGGGGGGACAGGGAGGGGAGGGGAGAGAGAGGAGAGAGAAGGGAGAGGAGGGTAGGGGATGGTAGGAGGAAAGGAGAGGAGAGGAGGACTGCTGGGCGGGGGTGGGAGATTGGATGCAGAGTCAAACCTGTTGAAAAATAGGTTTAATTTGTCTGCCCATTCCACGTCTCCTGGTGCAGGGCCTTTCCCACAGCCTTTGTTGTGACCAGACATTGTCTTCAGTCCTCTCCAGACCTCCCTTACGCTGTTCTGCAGTAGTCGCTCCTCCATCCTTCTCCTGTAGCTGTCCTTGCACTCCCTGATTTTCTTCTTAAGCTCCTTTTGTATCCTCCTCAGTTCTTCTCTGTCCCCAGAACTAAAAGCCCTCTTTTTTTCATTGAGGAGGGCCTTCAGCTCAGGGGTCACCCAGGGTTTGTTGTTGGCATAGCAGCGAATTGTTCTGGTAGGTACAGTGTTCTCAACACAAAAGTTCATATAGTCAGTGATGCAGTCTGTCAGACTGTCAATAATATCACCATGTGGAGTACAGAGTGCTTCCCAGTTTGTGGTTTCAAAACAGTCTCTCAGTGTGTCACTGGCTTCCTCAGACCAAACCTTCACAGACCTTCTGGTGGGGGTTTGTTTTTTCACCAAATTAATGTAAGTTTGGAGGAGATGCACAAGGTTTCAGGTTTCAGCCAGGATTCAGTGAAGCACATAATGCTACATTCTCTGTACACACTCTGTAGCCAGGTTAGCACTGTCAGCTTGTCCATCTTTTTTAGGAGAGATCTCACATTTCCCATAATAACAGACGGCAGGAATGGTTTGTACCGTCTCTCTGTCGACGCTTTATTCCAGCTCTGCATCCTCTCCGTCTCCTTTTTAGTTCCGCAGGGATAGACAGTCTCTCTGCCAGGGCTATTCCTGTGTGACAGTGCTAGCAGTTGCTCCCAGCTGTAAACAATGTGTCCATGTTCATGTGTGTTACTCAGTGCTATTTCAAGTAGTCCAGCAACGAGAAAGAAGCAAAGCAGCAGTCTAATCCTTTTCGCTTCCATGATTCCACCAACGCGAAGTATTGCACTACACAGTACAATAGACACAAAAAACAAGAGCTGCTGTAACAGGCTGCCACTAGCGCGGCACCATCTTGCTGACGATACCACTGTTGTAAATAAATGAGCTTAAATTAGGATCCCAACGTGTTTCATTGTGCCTGACCGCACACCCAGAGTGTTCACCCCATGCCTACATCCCAGCATCCACATACCCTGACTTAAATATTCTACAAACTAACTTTTCCAATAGGTTTAAAAACCTCTCCGTTTTGGCCTCGGTTTCCTCATGCCTTTTTTGCTCATTGGCGGATTCCACTTGGAGGAATCAAGAACTGGGTTGTCATTTTTTCTCCTCCTTTTTCTAGGAGATGGGGTTGCGGGCTCAGGGGTGGTAGCTGGTGCGGTGGGGGAGCTGGAGTGGAGCAAAGGCAGTGCTCAGGTGGGTGTGGGGTAGGGGCAACAAAAATAAGACAATGTAAGACACATGCTTGGATCCTTACTGTGCTGTGGTTTGACCACAGCTGTTACAGAGACCTGCAGATCTAGAGACCTACAACATTGCACTTTATAGTATATGGTATGTGGGTACATTCTGAAGCCATTTTTGGCACAAGTTATTGGCTAGTTGAAAATGAGATCCTATTCCTGTCAACAAATCTCCTGTAGAAATCAAGATAAATGTACAAATCATAACATTGTAACATCGATAGTAGAGATAACAAATGACAAACAGGCTGAGTTTAAATGCATTATCTATTCAATTCAATTCATGTCATCAGTCACTCACTCCCATAATTGCTTTGTGGCATATTTCTTCTTTGTAAATTCGTCTTCGTTTTCAGTCCTGAATTTTATCAGGGCACTCAGACCACGGTCCCTGAAATGGGTAATTTGCTGTTTAGTTATTTACAGGACACAAGGCTGGGTTCTTCACACGAGTGTCTTTGCATGCACATAACTATCCCGTATTGAACAGGATAATGGGGAAGTGTGGGTATTGGGACAGGCCCTAAATAATGACCTCAAAACACTAGTGTGAACACAACTTGTTTTCACTTATGAACTGTGTGTTTACATGTATCCACCAGGCATGGAATTTTCTAACATTCAATGAGACTCTGCTGGCTGCTTGCCAATTTGGGTTCTTGTACCAGATGGACAGTCAGTATCTCATCCAATGGAGGGGTGTTGATTAGCCCAGTAGCAGTGAGAGTTGAGCCTTAGGTGATGCTCAGGTCTGTAAGAGCTCCAGTACAAAGTCAGGGATAACAGACTATTTGTGTCTTAACATTGTTAGCTAGTGGGCGAGAAAAACTGCCCGCAAGCTGAGCTTGCTATTGACAAGGAGGTGGAGTTGGCCATGGCACTTTGAGGCCCTTGTGCGCTTGATGGTACAAATTAATTTAGGCTAAGGTAGTACTGTCAGTCTCAGTTGGAAGACCTCTGGCATAGAGGACCCAGTTAGGCTCCTCTCCATCAACCTCATCCCCAACTTTGGTGTCATTCTCAGAGAAACCTTATGAAGGGACAAGAGATAGCTCATCAGACAGCACATCTAACAGTACGTTGTCCATAAACAAAGTTAAGTCATCTGGGTCTAACATACATCTGTTCTCCCTTTGACACCCCTGCTTTGCCCCCACAGTCCCCACTTTTGTTCCAACTCTTGGGAAGACTTCGGACAACAGTGGGTCACAGAGCGCAGTTTACCTTGGCAGTACCTTCAACAGGAATGCCAAACGCCTCTCCAGGGCTGTCTTTGGGAGTTTGCGATTGTGCGCACAGGTCTTGAGGCTGCAGCTTTCACACGCAGCATGCTAAAAAAATTAGCGGGCAAGCATTATGTATAACTGCAAATACTTGAACATAGGCAATACTTAATCTTTACAGCTTTGTAAGCTTTGCTAGACCAGCTAGGAGAGCTTTCTTTTTGTCTGGGACCATTCCACTACGTGATATAGCTTGCTAAACAAGCAAGTTAGTAGTGAGCCAATGCTAAACAAATATCCATTTGCTAAAGTAAATGGCAGGAAGTGTGGCCAGTTAGCCTGCTTGCAAGGGTTCTGCTGTAGTCAGGTTAAGTGAGGTGAGGTGCAAATAAAGACTGTGCGGTCTTTTGAAGCCACAGGACAAGAAGTTTCATTTGCCTTGACAGGCATTTTTAAGAGGTTCTTCAGTTTGGTCTCACAAGGATGCAGTCACCATACTGATATGCTCAACCGAGTGTATTGACTGAAAAGGAACAAAAATATAGCCTTGGTCTTGGGTCAGTTTCAGGTCTCAGATTCTGCAGTATCAGGCAGGTTAAGTCAGGTTCGGTGTGAAAGGTGTGAGTACAGGCCAGTTCTTGGTCTTATTTTTAGGCCTGTGTAGAACTCTAGTTTGGATAAAACAGCAAGCTTGAAAAAATAACATTGGTGGAAACTTCAGCAGTCCTAGTGCTTTTGGGTTTTGTGTTGCTCACTGCTTTGCATTGCCTGTACAGTAAGTTGCTGCCCACTGAAAAAAGAGAGAAGCTATTTCTGAATGCTGATTGGCTGATTTGGTCCCCAGCTCATGTTGCTGTGGTCAGACAAGATATATAATAACAGTGAAATGAGGGAAAAGTCACTATGGAGGTACACAACACAGAACAAAAAGTTTTTCTCACCAGGATGGATAATGTCTCTCTAATAACACTGTTTGTTCTTTCAGGTTTAAATGAGACAATGAACCACCGAGCCGTTCTCTTCTCCCTCACTTTACTGTGTTACCTTTTCAATTTGCTGGTAAATGTTACTCTTATTGTGATCATCATCTTGGATAAGAACCTGCATGAACCAATGTATATTCTATTGTGTGTGAACTGCATGAATGGGCTTTATGGGACAGCAGGTTTCTACCCCAAGTTTCTCTGGGATCTGCTTTCTCCTGTTCATGTTATCTCTTATGCTGGATGCCATGTTCAGGCTCTGGTAATGTATTCATTTGCCTGCAGTGATCTGTCTATTCTTGCAGTCATGGCATATGACAGATATGTGGCTATATGTCGACCCCTAGAGTACCACTGTATTATGTCAAAGCAAAGACTCTTAATGTTAGTGTGTTTCTCCTGGTTAGCACCTTTTTGCATTATAGGCACAAATATTATTCTGACATCTAGATTAAAGTTATGCAGCCCA
Organism: Epinephelus moara; assembly: GCF_006386435.1. Classification (NCBI taxonomy): domain Eukaryota; kingdom Metazoa; phylum Chordata; class Actinopteri; order Perciformes; family Serranidae; genus Epinephelus; species Epinephelus moara. The sequence goes on from NC_065512.1 coordinate 31,092,768, forward strand.
TTTATCACCAGACTTTTTTGTGTGAATTGGATGATTGTTAAACTTGCTTGTTTCCCAGCTGACACTATGGTTAATGGTATTGTTGCATACATTACAATAATCATTTATGTCTTCCATGGTTTCTTTATAGTTTGGTCTTATATGTATCTCATCAAAACATGTGTGAATTCAATAGAAAACAGGAGGAAGTTCATGCAAACATGTGTGCCACATTTAACCTCCTTACTCATTTTCCTTGTAACAATAGTTTTTGATGTCATGAACATGCGATTTGGTTCAAAAGATTTACCTCAGACTGTTCAAAACTTTATCGAAATACAATTTCTTGTCATACCCCCCATTATAAATCCTCTCATTTATGGTTTCAAATTGACAAAGATTCGGAACAGATTTCTGCATGTTATTACTTTTAAAAACAAATATTAAGTTGATTTTAATTAATGAATTAAAATGAAATATGCACTGCTTAACCAGCTGGCTCTTTTGCTTATGAGTTAAATCACCAGACTGAAGAATGGAGGTTTTGCACATTTACCAAATGTTAGCTATGTCTTGAAGGATGTCTTTTAAGCTGAAAATTTAACCTGAAAATTTAAATGCATTTATGAATGTAGAATGTTTTTTACCTTCAAGATTTCGGCTGCTGAATCATATGCCTCTTTTTTTTTTTTTTATTCAGTAGCACTCTAAAATAATAATAATAATAAAATGATGATACTATAAAATATGTACTTTCTAAAAGCATTTTCTTTTGTGTATTTACTTAATTCACATTTCACCCTAGTCTGTTTATTGTACAGTGTGTACATATCTCAGACAACACACTCACAAAATCCACTCTGGAAGGAAAAACTCCCCTTTAACGAGGGGGGGAAAAAAGTCAGTTACTACTGATAAGCAGCATCATCCAAGTGAAAGCCAAGCCCAGATTCACTTTCGTTTCATAATATGTTTTGTCCTCATGGTTTACTTTACGACTTTATACATTGTTTTTTAAGGAGTATCCTGCAAAGTATACCTTGAAAACAAGGCGTGTACTGCACATTTGAAAATGTGACAAGGTCTATTCTTATACATTGTGTGAAACAAAAGGCTTGTTCGAGATGAACTGCGCCTCTCCTAGAAGGTAGGGGACGGTCACAAAAACCTGCGGTGAAGTCGGACAGTTTCCCGACAGTTTCCAGCAGCCTTCAGTCCGTACAGGAAGTCACAGACACACACACATCCTGTCCGGAATGATGTTAATTCATTAAAAAAGTGATCAGACCCATATATCAGTTTGTTTTCAGTCTCCAGTTGTTTTAATTATGATATATATTAATTTATTAAAATGCTTTACAGGTGATCTGTAATTTATGTTCATGGTTTAACCTCCATTTGACATGAATTCTCCTGTAAATCAGCATCATATCAGTTTCACCTGTCCCCTCAACTACAGGGGCTAAATAAACAGTGTTTGACTATAAGGTTCTTTTTTTTTTTTTTTTTTTGAACTTTTTATTTATTCCACATAGATAGAACACATGAAGATGTACATTAGGTCACACCCGCCTCAGTTTACAATCCACTCAATCCAAAACACACCATATTACCTACACCTATACATACATACATACAATACCACCTTTGTGTACAAGTCAAGCATAAGTCAAAATCTAACATATTTCACGAATATCAACATTATTTGTTGAATTCTGACTTCTTCTAATAGTCCAGTAGTACAGATAAGTGTACTTGCAAAACCAGAACAGGTGCCAGTGAAAAAATACATATAAGAAAAAAAAATGCTAATCATGATACATAAATAAAATAAACAACCAGAAAAAAAACAACAAAAAAACAACAACATGTAAATCAAATAATTACAGTTTAAAAAGAGAGAGAAAAAAAAAAAAGGTATTTAGAGCTCTGATATCGCTTGTATTATTGGTTTCCATCTTCTCTGAAATTTTTCTAGTTTCAGCTGTAGTCTTGCTGTAGTTTTTTCCAAAATAAGAACCTTTTTTGCTCTGTCTGTCCATTGCATTATGTTGGGGGGATGCGGCTTCAACCAACTGATTGTGATCATTTTCTTTGCTATCAGGAGCAGGACTCTCAATAAGTAACTACATTCTCTGTCTATCAGATCCTCAGGTAATATCCCAAGTATGTACAGGGTTGAGTCAAGATATAGGTCAATACCCAAAATTCTTTTTATTTATTTTTTCACACCTTTCCAAAAATCTATGATCTTTGGACGATCCCAAAATATATGAGTGAAGTCCCCCACCATCCCACAGTTCCTCCAACATAACTCTGATGTTTTACTATATTTTGCTGTGACAGATGGTGTGTAAAATAACGTTAATCTTCACTTTCCAATCAAACTCCCTCCATGTTGGACTATTAGTTAATTTATGTCCAGATCTTAACGTTTCCTCCCAATCATCATCCGTTATTATTACATTTGCTTCCAATTCCCATCTTTCTTTAACATCCATATTATTGTCATTGGACTCCTGTTGTAGCGCTTTATACATTTTTGAAATCAGCCCTTTTTTTGACTCTTTCTCTGTAAATGACATGAGCAATTCTTCAACTTTGGTTGGTTTTTGTATATTCTTTCCCATTCATCATATTTCTGGAGGTAATGTCTCAATTGTAAATATTTATAAAAATCATTATTTGGTAAATTAAATTCCTTTTTGAGTTGTTCAAATGATTTCAAAATTTGCCCTGAAAAAAACTGTGCTATATATATTAACCCCTTGTTTGTCCATTTCTCAAATCCTGCATCCATAGTGCACGGTACAAAGCCTGGGTTTTTGGCTATTTTTGTAGCTTTACTTACAGAGCTTGATATATTTAATTTCTTTTGTATTGTCGACCATATTTTCATTGTTTCTATAATCAAATCATTTCTAAGTTGTAATGCTAATAAGCGACTAGCTCTATTACCCATTTCGTAGTATCTCTGGCTTGTAAAATGTAGGGACCCTTCCGCTGTGAATGTTAAAAGTTCATCTAATTTGTCTCTGGTTGTTTTTAAATCATGAAATACTGATTTATCTGATGTTCTTTTATGTTCCATCTCCAGTTCTTTAATCTTATTCTCCAATTCTCTTTGTTTTTTTAGTCGAGCTTTCTTCAGTCGAGATTATATTTCTATTATTTTCCCTCGTATCATTGCTTTCCCTCCCTCCCATAATATCAATGGTGTTACCTCACCATTATCATTTATTTGGAAATATTCCTTTAAATTCTGCTTTATTTCTTTTACTATACTGTCACTCGACAGAACAGATACATTCATTCTCCAGTATCTGAAAAGGGGCTCATTACCCAGATCATCTGTTAGTGTAATAGGTGCATGATCACTTATAGTTATATTTTCTATCCCACAGTTAAATACTTTATGTCTGTGTTGTTGTGATACATAGAAAAAATCTATCCTTGAATAGCTACCATGTGGATTTGAATAAAATGTATAATCTCTCCTCTTTAGATTATTATCCCTCCATGGATCAATGAGACCAAGCTCCTTAGTCATATTGTTCAATACTGTAGATTTTTTCGCACTTGGTCCCTGGTCTGGAGGGAACCTGTCTAATCTGCCATTTTGTATTGTGTTAAAATATCCGCCAAAAAGTACCATCCCCTTTGCTTCACTGGTTATTACTTTAGCAATCTGTTTAAAGAATGTCTGTTTCTCCTCATTTGGGGCATATACATTTAGTATTGAAATAATCATGTCTCCTATAGATCCTACAATCATTACGTATTTTTTTTTAACTTTTATGGCATTTTCTGTTATTTATCTTGAATTTATCTGATTCAATGAACACAGGCCATTATCATAGATTTTTGTGAAGTTATTGTCCAAAAATGAACCAATAATAATGCTATAATCTAACATTTATGTTTTTAATAAGGTTTTAGTATAGTTTTTGATGTTTCAGGGTCAGTTTTGTTCTTCCAGATGCCGCTGTCTGATAAAGAGAGGCAGAGACTATACAGGGCCAGAAAGAATGCTGATCCACAAGCTAGGGCTGAGTATCTTGAGGAAAAGCGAGCAAGGTATTGTGATTTAGTGAAGGCAGATCAGTAAAAAGGAAAAAAAATATCAAAATAGGTTTACACTCATTGCAAAAGGCTTAGATGTTTTAGTTAACCCTCCTATTATGTTGTGGGTCAAACTGACCCGTTTCAAAGTTTAAGAACACATAAAACATGTTTTTATTAAGTTTTGGAGCATGAAACCGTTTCTGCTGGACTTGATTAGTGTAATGAACATGTAAATGAAAAATGACTACTGACACTGCAGTGATAATGGAGGAAGGGTAAAAAAAATATCACATTTCTTGCAAATCAAGACACAAGAGAAGAGAATGACAGCCCAGGAGGAACCCAGGAAGTTCAGACCATCAACTCCAAGAGAAACATTCATATCAAAAAATGGCCAAATAGAATATTGAATGCCTCATTTTTGCCAGTGTACTAAAAGAAATCAGTTTGAAAGTTATTTTTTAATGAAAAACGAGTGAATTCTCATAAGTAAACCATGATCTGTAAGGGGTGAAACACTTGATTACATTAAATAATGATTACATTAATGTCAATTGAGCTAACGATAATGTTCATAGAGAAAAATATATTTACCTCCGCCAAGGAGGTTATGTTTTCGCTGGCGTTGGTCTGTTTGTTCGTTTGTCTGTTTGTTCGTTTGATTGTCTGCAAAATAACTCAAAAAGTTATGAACGGATTTTGATGAAATTTTCAGGAAAGGTGGATAGTGGGACAAGGAACAGATGATAAAATTTTGGTGGTGATCGGTTGAAGCAAAGTGGATAAAATAATGAATAAAGTCTATGGTCTGACAGCCTCAGCAGCAATTAAGACGGTGAAAATAGCGCCATCTGGTGGCCGGAAAGCACGTCTCGTTCTACTCGCTAAATATTGTTAAATTCTAAAGTTGAAATTAATGTTCTGTGTTGGAAAAAAGAAAGTGAAAAATACAAAGAAAAGATTATATTCTGTGTTGGTACAAAATAAAAACGAAATAAATACACCACAGTGTATCCATGGTGAAGGCATATATAACCTAATAATGATAGTGATGCAAATAACCTAATTGTGATGCAGGCTGCAAAATCTGATGCAAAGGGGGAGGGAATATCACTTACTTGGCGGAGGTCTGCACTCTCTGAGTGCTTTTCTAGTTTTGAACTACTTTCAGATGGTTAAATATCCACCGGGTCAATTTGATCCGGGAACATCATGGCATTACTTAATAAATGAGTTACACTGTTGCATGAAATGAAAGATTAAAAAACATCTTTTCAGATCTTTAACAGCTGTCAGTCTCTTTGTATTATGTATGTTTGTTGAAAAAATGATGTTCTGAGACAGCCTTTAATGATAATTACTTTGAAATCTTGCAGTATGTCATGCCTGGCTAACAGCATGTCATTCCGGGTAACAATGACACAGTCAAGTAATTTAACCCGGATTTTCATGTTATATTACTCAATCATGTTTCTTGAGTTGAGGATACAATAACAACCCTTTTACCTTTACTATAAAACATTTTAAGACATTTTCCATCTTTTTTCTCTTTTTGGCATGGAACATTGTGTGATCAACAGCAACTAACAAACCCATTTCAGTATAAATATCCAAATATATCACATTAATTGTGATGAAAATGTTGTTTTCTGAGCAGTAATTGTTTGTTGAGCTCTAACTATAGTTATCTATAAACTTTTATATGCCAACAATGGTAGACATTTTAATTACTTTTCAATTCCATTCCCGTTAACCAGGGAGGACATTTTCCATGGGATTATCCATATGATTGATTGAAAAATGTTAATTGCATTTTTAAAATTGATTCTTTTTGTTGAGTTGTATAAAGAACATTCTAATAAAGCTAGAAAGTGCCTAAATTGGCATTTTTAACCAATTTGATTTATTTTCAATTTTCAAATCCTTACTCGTGTTTGACCCACATATCGTCTAGTATTATCCTTAATCTCTTTTTCAACCTTGATTGGTGTACCTTTACCAATTAAAATAGCTACCCCTCTCCTTTTGCCATATGAGGCATAAAAAACCTGGTTCACCCATTCCCTTTTTAATTTTCTATGCTCAATGTCCGTCAGATGTGTCTCTTGTAGTAAAGCTATTGTACATTGTATGACACAAGATTAAGCTTATTCATATAATTTCAGATGAGACCCACAAGCTCTACACCTCATAACAAAGTAAAAAACTGCACAAACCCTGCATAATAAAGAAAACAAAAACTGTACATCTCCATCAGAACCAGAACTAATGTATTACAGGAACATGAACATGTGTCTTCCAAAAGTCCCATCATCAGAGAGTCGTGGTGTTTTCTCTCTGGGGAAAAGCACTATGTGCGATAACAACTTGCTGTCTAAGGTTGTTAAGAACTCAAAGTTTTAGATTTGCTCTTCATAAAACCAATATTTCTGTCAGTTTAACAAGTAGTGCCTAAACTAGCTTCTTTCATGTTCACCAGCTCTTATAGTTGAAGGCAGATATGAATATGATTTCTTATACTTAACTATTTATTATTGCACTTCAACTTTTTTTTTTTTCGTTCTCCTTACTGTATCAGTAGAGGTGTTAAGTGTTGAGTTTACTCCATGAGGGCATATACGTCTGCTTCAGTGATGTGGGGACGTCTCTGCCTCCCTCTCTGTCCTGTCGCTGTGGTCCAGCTGCTCTGCATCATCACTCTCTGCAGCCTCTCCATCCTGTCCTCCTCCACATTGATCCCCATGTCCTTTAACATAGGTGCCGCTTCCGTTACTGTAGCAAATATCTTAGTCCCTGAGTCCAAAAACACTTTAAGCTGGGCTGGGTAGGGGGACTGTGCCTTCACATTTTTCTCCTTCAGCTTTTTGATGACATCCCTCACCTGTTTCCTCTTCTTTTGAACCTCCGTCGTGTAGTCTTGATTAAAGTAGATGGTTTGTCCCTCGTACATAGTCTTCTGTTTCCAGGCTTGCCGTATCACATATTCCTTAACTTTGTAATCCAGAAAGCACACGATGATCGCTCTCAGGGGGGCAGCGCTGTCTTTGGGTTTCGCCACTAGTGACCGATGTGCCCTCTCGATGCGTATTTCCATGTCGCCTGCAATTTGGAATTTGGACTTAATAAGTCCCGTTATGAAGTCTATGGTATCGTTCTTCTCTGCGCCCTCTGGGATGCCGTGTATCCGTATGTTTTTGCGTCTCATTCTTGACTCCACAACGGACCGGTTAAGCACCTGCATCACTGCTGATGCCACCCCAATCCGCCTGTCAATCTCCCGCTCCATCCTACCCTCACTAGTGAACAAGATCCCGAGATACTTAAACTCCTCCACCTGAGGCAGGACCTCCCCCCCGACCTGCAGTGGGCAGTCCACCCTTTTCCGGCTGAGGACCATGGCCTCAGACTTGGAGGTGCTGATTCTCATCCCAGCCGCTTCACACTCGGCTGCGAACCGTCCCAGCAAGAACCGGAGGTCACTGTTCGATGAGGCTAGGAGGACCACGTCATCCGCAAAAAGCAGGGACGAGATCCTCCCGTCACCAAACCTGACACCCTCCACCACTCGGCTTGTGCATTATAGTCATGCATTATCAAATACTCCAATGAGGAATACCGGCTGAGAGGCAGAAAATCTGCACTTTGGCTGGTGATAGAGTGGGTTTACTGCTCACCAGTTTGGGTTCCTGCACCAGATGGACAGTCAGTATCTCATCCAGTGGAGGGGTGTTGCTTAGCCCAGCAGCAGTGAGAGTGGAGCCTTACATGATGTTCATAGTCCAGCAGATATGTGAAATATCTTAAGGAATTGTGCTTTTTGATGATAAAAACATGAGCTTTGGCACCCTGTTAGAGCATGCCCTAAGGAAGATTTTTGGCTATTGGGCCATGGCATATTTGACCTATGGCACCAATGGTGAGCGGTTGTTCTAGACCACCACACATGAGGAAGCTGATACCTGCATCCTTCTGCACCTAGGAGATGCTGTCAAGGAAGGGTATACCAAGGTGTCAATAGCGCTGTGTATCTGATGTTTCCGGCTCATGAGGATTCACTACCTTGAAAAGTTCTGGCATTGTCCCTCAGCTGAAAACATACAAATAGGTGTTAGCTAACAGATTACTGATGATTTGACCAATATTTTGTCAAAAAGTGCAACATTTTCAGTGCTGCTTCATAAGATAGCCAAATATGTTAGCTAGCTAGCTCGATTGGTAATAAGAATTGATAAACATGTTGATCGAATGACCACATTTAATTCAAAATGTTCACGTATATTATTGAGTACTGAGAAAAAATGTCTGTGTGGAAGTGCACATATGCAGTACCTTTGCTGCTGCAATTAAATCTGTGCAGACAAGTCTTGCAGTGGAGAATATTGGAGGCACAAGTGACAAGAGCTCCCTCTAATGGATAATTCTAGTAAATAGCAATTACACCAACAAAGAAGTACAGGATAAATGAAGAATATGTTGTTGTTGTTTTTTGTTTGTTTGTTTAATACACTTGTGAAAAAAAATAGGACACATCAACTGCATAACTGCTGATCCCGATGTTGTCACACAAAAATAAGTCAAATAATGGGTCATATATTGGCCAAACCAATATATTGGTTGCGCTCTAAAATAGATACATACACATAAACATAGGAGGTCTGCACACAACTGAGTCTGTAATTCAGGAAAATATGGGTAACTCTGCTAATATTTGATGGTTTTACTATCACTTAGTTCAATGAATGCCATACACATATAGGAAGGTAGTTTCTAGCATGTTGTAAATAGTATCAATGCGTTCCTTATCCTTGAAAATGTAGGATTGGCCACCAGAATCAAGATCCTAGGGAGTGATCTAGGATCAGTAGCTTAGGTAACCTAAGCTACTGCTAAAGTAACAACCGGTGGCGGCCATCGGTGCCATAGGACAAATATGCTATGGCCCTACAGCCAAAAATCTTCCTTAGGGCATGCTCTAACAGGGTGCCAAAGCTCATGTTTTTATCATCATCAACATTGCATTCACATACCTGCTAGACCATCAGGACTGTGAGAGCTTCAGTGCAAAGTCAGGGGTAACAGGCTATTTGTGTCTTAATATTGTCAGCTGCTGGGGGAGAAAAAACGCCCACGAGCTGAGCATGCTATTGGTGAGGAGCTGGAGTTTGCCATGGCACTTTGAGGCCCTTGTGCGCCCAACTCTGGTGTCATTCTCAGAGAAACCTTATGATGGGACAAGAGATAGCTCATCAGACAGCACATCTAACAGTACGTTGTCCGTAAACAAAGTTAAGTCATCTGGGTCTAACATACATCTGTTCTCCCTATGACACCCCTGCTCTGCCCTCACAGTCCCCACGTTTGTTCCAACTCTTGGGAGGACTTCGGACAACAGTGGGTCACAGCGAGCAGCTTACCTTGGCAGTACCTTCGACAGAAATGCCAAACGTCTCTCCAGGGCTGTCTTTGGGAGTCTGCAATTGTGTGCACAGGTCTTGAGGCTGCAGCTTTCACGTGCAGCATTCTAAAATAAAAATAGCAGGCAAGCATTATGTATCACTGCAAACACTTCAACATAGGCAATACTTAATCTTTACAGCTTTGTTAGACCAGCTAGGAGAACTACCTTTTTCTCTGGGACCATTCCACTTCAACATAGGCAATACTTAAAGGAATACTCTGAAGAATTGGGAGTTATGCCCTATTCTCTATCATTTTCATAGTTAGACAACATGATCGATATCTTTTTTCGGTCTGTACGTCCAGTGGCTGGGTCTCAGCGGTTAGCATTGCTGCTTAGCTTAGCGAATACAATTGAAGTCTATAGGGGGTCAGTAGCCTGCTCGGTAAAAGTGAACAAATAAACGTTACAGAAACCCTGGAGCTGGTATTTCTACACGTGCATTTAAAATAAACATGTTTAAACATTAATTCAAAAAACGAGAGTCCTTTTTAGTCATTTGAGAAGAAGTTTGATACACGGAAGTATAGTGTGTTTACGCCCTGCGCGGAGGGATACACCGGTGAGCAACAGCTGCAGCTGGCTCTGGGACAGGTACACTAGGTCACTCGGTAAAAGCAAAAAGAGATGACACGGACGATATTACTCACTCAACTGAAAGCTGTCCATCAGCTCCTGCAGGCCTGGGGCGTTTTTTCCAGTTTATCTTAGGAACATTAAAAAATGTTTCAATCACGCCAGGATTAGTGATTGCTGCGAAGTTTTCACTCCTTGTGATGCACTCTCTGCAGCAGTTTTCCTCCTGATGATATATCTCTAGCCTCCCCAACGATGGTAGCACCGAATCCCATTCTGTGCAGCAAAATGATTCCACCTCCGTAGGCATAGGTTGGCAAGCCCCGCAGCTACACCACCAATCATCCTCTGACCTCCGTCTCCCCTCGGCCCCTTGCTGTTCCGCTGC
>NC_065512.1:31109666-31111584 GCF_006386435.1 Epinephelus moara
TGCTGTGGCCACCAAATAAAATCTTTCTTCAGTCCTCCACCTCCCGTTAAAGGGTCTCTAGCTCAGTCTCAGAGAAATTCCGTTTTTTGGTTAGTTTCTCACACCTGTCGCCGTGACTCACAACGAGAGAACACTCAGCAGCTGCCGGCTTATTTATATGCAGATCGCATTCATGAGGTGATTTGCATGACCATTTATGGTTGAACTAGGGTGTGTAGAGGGCAGAATATGAGGCGGATCTGGGTGCACACAACTCCAGGAGGTCTGTGATTTATAAAGAGAACACTGCGTGCAAGTGTGCGTGCGCACGGTTTTATAAATCAGATTATTTTTTGGTGCACGCCATTTTCAGCTTTTGGGCGCACGTCAACTTTTAGTATGAATCCTAAGCACTCTTTTATAAATGAGGCCCCTGGTCTGTAAGAGCTCCAGTACAAAGTCAGGGATAACAGACTATTTGTGTCTTAACATTGTTAGCTGCTGGGGGAGAAAAACTTCCTGCAAGCTGAGCTTGCTATTGGCGAGGAGCTGAAGTTGGCCATGGCAGTTTGAGGCCCCCGTGCGCCCAACTCTGGTGTCATTCTCAGAGAAACCTTATGATGGGACAAGAGATAGCTCATCAGACAGCACATCTAACAGTACGTTGTCCGTAAACAAAGTTAAGTCATCTGGATCTAACATACATCTGTTCGATCCAGCCCCATTTCCTGCGTTTGGCTTGGGTTTCAATTTGTTCTTGTTGTGTCGTTTGCCAGAGCACTTTGTTTGCGATGGTGTTAGGCCAGTAAATTCCCAGGATGCGTCGTAAGCATCTGTTAATGAATGTTTGGAGCTTGTTTGATGATGCTTTTGTAGTTCTCCATGTTTCTGCCCCATATAGTAAGACTGATTTAACGTTGAAGTTGAAGATGCGGAGTTTAGTTTTTGTGGAGATGTGGTTTGTGTTCCATACTGGCTTCAGTATTAAAAAGGCTGTTCTTGCCTTCCCTGATCTTGCTTGTATGTCTTTGTCACTGCCTCCATCCTTCCCGACAACGCTTCCCAGGTATGTATATGTGTCCACCTCTTCTAGTGCCTCTCCATCCAGTTCTATGGCATCATCTATTTTGTGGTTTATGGTCATCACCTTGGTTTTTGTTTTGTTAATGTGAAGTCCTGTGGTGACTGCAATTGTGGCAAGTTTTGTGATTTTGGTCTGCATTTGTGTTTCTGTGTGTGACAAGAGGACTATGTCGTCGGCAAAGTCCAGATCTTCTAATTGGGACCACATCGTCCACTGAATGCCCAGGTTTTGTTCGGCTGTGGTTGCCTTTATAATCCAGTCGACTGCCAAAAGGAAGAGAAAAGGGGACAGTAGGCAGCCCTGTCGGACTCCTGTCTCTACTGTAAAGCTGTCTGTGAGGTTTCCGTTGTGTATTACTCTACAGGATGATTGTAGATACAGCTGCTGGGTGATGGTTATGAACTTCTTCGGGATGCCATAATGTGCCATGAGTCTCCATAAAGTCTCTCTGTCTAGACTGTCAAATGCTTTATGGAAGTCGATGAAAGTGAGGTTGAGAGATGTGTTCCATTCCAGGGTCTGTTCTATGATGATACGGAGGGTGGCAATGTGGTCGGTGCACGATCTGTCTTGACGGAAACCTGCTTGTTGCTCTCTGAATTCCTTATCCAGTCCCTTCAAGAGTCTTTCCAGGACGATCCTGCTTGATATCTTCCCTGGCACAGATGTAAGCATGATGCCCCTTGTCAGAGCTGGCTCATTTCTCTGACAAACAAACGCAAGAGGGAATGTAACTGCAAGTGATATTTATTTAACAAACGTAGTCAACAGAAACTAAGGCTAACAAAATACAACAATCTATATCTGTAATGTGGAATGTCAGCAGTGACTGCGGGTGCATGGCTGTGTGTGTGT
>NC_065512.1:31111679-31113793 GCF_006386435.1 Epinephelus moara
ACGGGACCCCAAAGGGGAACCGTCACACCAAACCCGCAACTAAAACCTAGGAGCAGCTGAGCCAGTTACAACCTAACATCTCACAATAACACCCACACATTAAATAACATGAATAATTCCCCTCCCAAAACCCAACCATGACTCACCCCCTCGCCCCCAATACTCCGCAACCTGGTACCGGGGAAGCCTATTTAAGAGAGTGGAAGATAGGGGAAGAGCAGGAGAGTAGAGGTAGGGATAAACTCACATGTCAGAACATACAATAGACAACGCATGACACTTGACCCAATATCCCAACCTATACTCTACGGCAGAGGCGCCCTTGACAAAGCATCTGCCAAGACATTATCTTGCCCTTTAATATGACGTATTTCCAAATCGTACCCCTGCAAAAAGAGAGACCACCTGACCAGCCTCTGGTTTGGAGATTTCAGGGTGCCCAGGAACGTCAAAGGGTTGTGGTCTGTATAAACAATAAGAGGTGCCGCCCCCCCCACGTACACCTCAAAGTGCTGTAAGGCCAAAATGAGTGCCAATGCTTCTTTTTCTATAACCGGATAGTTGGCCTGATGATGGTTAAACTTTCGAGAAAAGAAGCAGACCGGTCTTAACACCCCCTCGTCCCCTCCCTGGAGCAGGACGGCACCGGCCCCGACCTGGCTGGCATCCACCTGCAACACAAACTGTCTGTCAAACCGTGGGGCAGCCAACACAGGACATGAACACAGCAAAGATTTCACATTTTCAAAAGCCTGTTGGCACTCACTAGACCATGCAAACTTAGTTCCCGCCTTCAACAATTCAGTCAGAGGAAAGACAACAGTAGAGAAATTTCGACAGAAACTTCTATAGAAGCCAACCAAACCCAGAAACCGCTGGAGTTCTTTTTTTGTAGTCGGCTGTGGAAACTCAGACACAGCTCGCACCTTGGCCTGCACAGGAGAAACTTTACCCTGACCCACCACACGGCCCAAGTAAGCAACAGTTGCCCTAGCAAAGGCACATTTGGCCAGGTTAACTGTCAACTGTGCCTCAGCCAACCTCACAAACAACGCTCTTATTCTCTGCAAATGCGAATGCCATGTGTCACTGTATACTACCAAGTCATCTAAATACACTGAACAGCCCTCCAACCCATGCACAACCCGGTTCATAAGCCGCTGAAAAGTGGCCGGGGCGTTCTTTAAGCCAAAGGGCATAACAGTGTAGGAGTAGAGGCCTGAAGGGGTCACAAAAGTAGCAATTTCCCTTGCTCGCTCTGACAAGGGCACCTGCCAATAGCCCTTCAAAAGGTCGAACTTGGACACAAATTTAGCAGAACCCACTCTATCTACACAGTCATCCATGCGTGGCAAGGGAAATGAATCGGACTTGGTGACAAAATTAACTTTCCTCATGTCTGTGCAAAACCGCGGAGTGTTATCCGATTTGGGCACCAACACACAAGGCGACGCCCAGCTGGACGCAGACGGAACAGTAATGTTATTCTTAAGCATGTAATCAATCTCAGAGTTCAAATGGCTAAGCTTTTCAGGTCCCATGCGGTAAAACCGCTGTCTGATCGGCTGCGCCTCACCCACATCGATATCATGCTCAATCCAAGTGGTGCGAGATGGAACGTCACCAAAAAGCTGCGGGAACTCCCCGATCAGCTCCACCAGCTCGACACGCTGTTCTTCAGGAAGGTGCGACAACAAGGAATCCAGATTACACAACGACTCAGAATTTTTCAACCTACCACTCAACAAACTATCATCAGGTTCAGGAACGCCGTCAGACTCCTGCGCCACACTGCAGATGTCCACTGCGAGCGCAGGACCCCCGTCACCTTTTACGCACTCACCATCCCCAGAGCGCTGATAATATGGTTTCAACAGGTTCACGTGGTACAGCTGAGACGACTTCCTTCGACCTGGAGTAGCAACACGATAGTTTAAATCAGAGACTTTTTCAGACACAGTGTATGGACCAGTAAACTTAGCCTGAAATGGCGACGTGACCAGCCGTGTCAGCGCGAGGACCTGGTCCCCAGGACTGAACTCATGGCGCACCGTACCACGGTCATACTGGGCCTTCATTTTCATCTGAGCCTGCCCCAGCTTTTCTCGCGCCAA
>NC_065512.1:31114160-31124058 GCF_006386435.1 Epinephelus moara
CCAAAGTGACCACATTCATCATGCGCAGTTCTCAAAACCTGGGAACGAAAATCCCGAGGCACCACCACCTGAAACACAGGCGCCCCCACAATATCCCCAACACAAGGCAACTATTTACGCACCAAGAGCCCCTTCTGAACAAAGTAGCCCTGTGCAACATCGCCAACCTGGCAACGCGGCACAACCTGATCCCACAACGAGGACAATGAAACATCAGATTTTTGCGCCTTAATCCACTCATCTTTTGACACCAGTGGAGGCAAGTCAGGCAACGGAACCGGATCCACTGAGGTCGCAGCCTCCGATGACACAGACACACCTTTAACCTGAGCGCGCGTCATGGCACAAACAGGAAAAACATCCAGCGCCGAGCTGTCAGACGCCACTTCTAACGGCTCGGACACCACCACAGGTGGCGGGGGACCACTGGGCCAAACCCGACCTCCACAGATGTCATTGCCCAAAATCATTGACACACCCGGCAAAGGCAACTCGGGCCGCACACCCACAGAAAACACACCTTTAGCCAAATCACAATCCAACATCACAACATGGTGTGGCACTGGGACGAAGCCGAGCTCCATTCCCCTCATCACAATAAAGTCTCCGGACTGCGTATCAGCAGAAAAAGGAAGCGCCGACTGCACAATAAAAGAATGTCGGGCCCCCGTGTCACGTAACACTCTAATATTAACACGTTCAGCACTGCCCACCAGGGACACCTGCGCGTCTATGATGAAAGGCTCAAACCCAGACCTGTCACTGGCACCAACCTCCACCGCCTTTTCCTCCCGTGCACTTGCGCACAACATGGCCGAAGCTGGGGAAGGCGCGACGTTCTTACGCCTTAACAATGGACATTGGTCCTTCCAGTGACCCTCCCCACGGCAGAAATTGCACAGGTTTGAACGCCCTGGGCGCACCGAGGCTGACGCACCCCGCGCCGGACCTGATTTAGAAAAACGGCCGCGCGTAAAACTGCTGTCATCACCCACTTGCTCGCGCACCTCAGCAGAACTAGACGTGCGTCAGCAAGAAATCATCCGCCAACTTGGCCGCTCTAAGCACAGTAGCTGGCCCTCTTTCATTCAAGTAGGCGCTGAGGAGCAACGTTTTTAAACTGCTCCATGATGATTAATTGGCACAGCCCGTCAAATGTATCTACTTTTTCTGCTGCGCACCAGCGGTGAAAATGAGTGGTCAAATCGCACACAAATTCTGCATTCGTCTGTTTATCGGACTTCACCCAATGTCTAAACCTCTGGCGATATGCCTCCGGAACGAGCTCATATGCCTTGAGGACAGCCGACTTCACCGTCTCATAAGTCAGACCTTCCTGTGCGCACACAGTCGAATACGCCTCCTGTGCCTTGCCAGTGAGGACGCACTGCAACAAGAGGACCCTATCTCCATCTGGCCACTGCCTGGTCTCTGACGCGCTCAAACAACGTGAAAAAAGTGTCGGGATCTCACTCGTTAAACTTAGGCACAGGGCGCAGACTCGCAGTCAGGTCTCTGCCCTCACGCCCAGCCACAGACCCCGACTCATATGACGCGCCCGACATCCTACTATCGCGGTCCAAAACCCTCAGCTTTGTCCGCTCCACCTCCAATTGCAGCTGCAACAACTCTCTCTGTTGCTCAAATGAGAGCACCCCAGCCTGCCCCACAGACACCGAGGCTGACTCCGACCTCACCGCAGCCGCGGCCGCTAGCTCAGCTGCAGGCTCCTTCTGTAACACACCCTTCTCAAACAACGTCAACAACACAAACATTTTTAATTCATCCTTATACATTCCCTCTTGCAACGCAATACCATAGTGCTCAGCAATTTCAACCAACTGATCCTTCTTACACGAGTCCAAAAACACCGCACAAGGCGTTTCGTAAAAAGCTGACAAATCCATATTCACCTGTAGCCGGATCCACACTACTAGGTGCACAACGAGCAAGCAATGCCCCCCAGAGCGTTCCCCTGACTGCCTAACCCAGGATCTGGCTAACCTCAACCCTGGTCTTCATGCGGTTCTGCAGCGGGTCGATTAAGCACGAAACCAGCGGGATCACCACAGGCGAGCCCACGGAGTGCCCCCGAGAAGGCTGCTTGTGCAGCCAACACTAACCGCTCCCCACAGCACTACGAAAAAAACAAACCGACACAATCCCAAAGGAGAGAGTGCCCTAAAGCCTAACGGGAACCTCCAGAAAATGCGCACCTACCGCATATCACCTAACCCCCCGACCGGTGGTGTCAGAAGTGGGATCCCAGACGAGTCCCCATTTGTCAGAGCTGGCTCAATTCTCTGACAAACACAAGAGGGAATGTAACTGCAAGTGATATTTATTTAACAAACGTAGTCAACAGAAACTAAGGCTAACAAAATACAACAATCTATATCTGTAATGTGGAATGTCAGCAGTGACTGCGGGTGCATGGCTGTGTGTGTGTGTTGGATGCAAACTAAAATGAAAAGGGACAACAGGTGAGCTGCAGGGTCAAGCCGGGAATGGGAAGCCAAGAGAGAGACCGGGCGGATTCCACAGGTGTTCATAGCCGCAGCCCCGCCCACTAAGGCACACACCGGAGGCCCATGATCAATCACGCTCTGAAACAGAAAGGAGAGAGGGCGAGCAAGACACCACATACGCACACATACAGATCCAAACAACCCCACCCCACTTGGGGTTGTCACACCCTGTAGTTGTTTCAATCTTTCAGGTTTCCTTTTTTGGGGAGTTTCACCAGGTATTCCTCTGTCCAGTCGCTTGGCACTCTTTCTTCCTCCCAGATGTGTCCAAAAAGTTGGTGGAGTAGTGTTGTTGCCATTTCTGGGTCTGCTTTGATGGCTTCTGAGGGTATTCCATCGGACCCTGGTGCTTTATTGTTTTTCAGTTTTTGAATGGCTTTTTTATTTCTTGTTTGGTGGGCTTGTTGGTATTGACCTGTAGGGGGTGTACAGCTGGTGGGATGTTGGTCAGTTCAGTTGGTATGGGTCTGTTCAGTATGTCTCTGAAGTGTTCGGCCCACCTCTTCAGCTGGTCTTCTTGCTTTGTGAGAGTTTTTCCGTCTCTGTCTAGTATTGGCCTGTCCGGGCTTTTGTGTTTGCCAGCCAATGTCCATGTGGTGTCGTAAAGCTCCTTCATGTTGTGCTGAGCTGCTGCTTCTTCTGCTTGGGTTGCTAGGTTGTTAATGAAATGCTTTTTATCTTTCTTGATGTTCTTTTTAACCAGTTTGTCTGCCATTGTGTAATCTTGCTGTGCTTTTGCTTTTGCAGTTCTTGTGCGGCTATTGTTGAGAGTGTCTTTGGCCTGTTTGCGCATTTGTATTTTCTGTAGAGTTTCTCCTGTGATCCACTCCTTGTGTTGCCTTGTCCTTCTCCCGCATGTGTCCTCACATGCCTCTATCCAAGCCCTCCTCATGTTCTGCCATCGTTGGTCCACGGTTTGGTGTTCTTCTTCCAGTTGGCTCAGGGGGTGGAACCGGTTTGAGAGGGTGATTTGGAATTTCTCTCTGATGCTCTGATCCTGGAGAAGGCTGACATTGTATCTGGTGCTGACTTTTCTTGGCGAGTTTGTGAATTTCTTGAGTTTTAAACGGAGTGTCCCTATTAGAAGGTAGTGGTCTGTGGCTGCATCAGCTCCTCTTTAGAGCTTAGATTGGGCCCAAAAAATCCAGCCCGACCCGGCCCGAGCCTGTGCACGTTATGTCCGGGACTGGCCTGTCCCGTCCAATTAACTGTAATTATGGGCCCGAGCCCAATTTTACTGTAACACAATTTTTCCTATGATTTTTCAATAAGTTGGCTGTTATAATTAAGAGTATTAAACCACAAGTCTTGTTATTTGAATGAGAGAAACATAGGATCTTCATGAATGGCGCAACACGGAAGCATGATTATGTAATAAAACAGTTTATTTTAGGATCCAGGTGGTGAAGGGCTATGCGCGCACAATGTTGCAACATTGTAACTGAGGGCTGAATTCACAAAAGGACTGTGTGGCTTTTGCGGCCGCTAAACTGGTAAAAATGGAGCAAACAGATACGGTCTAATTCACAAAGCACGAGCAGAGGGTGAAATGCTCCACTAACTGCGCTGCCAAGCAGATTGCGTCTTGGTGCTCTGGTGTTATCTGCACTTGAGGTAATGAGGTAATATGCATATATTTGGCGAAAAAATTGCCCATTTCTATGCAAATGAGCCTCATTGATAGACAACGTATAATTCACTAACACCAGCGCTAATAGCCACACGCAGTTTGAGTGAAGTAAATAACGTCTTTAGAAAGCTGGTGCAAACTGGGCGCTCCTCTGTGGAAGCCTCTCGCCCAGACTTTCCAGTGATCGTGGCAGCAGTGATCGTCTGTTAAATCAGTCTGTAAATAATATTTTGACATTATTATTATAATCATTATTACTTTAATGGCATCCGAAGATATTGATGCGTTGAACAGGTGACAGTCTGCGGTCGTTCTCAAAACGCACTTCTGTCACGCACTTCAAAAGCAACTTTCAATAATTTATTTTACGAAACGGGGGAAACAAACGTGAACAAAAACGGTTCCATAATTCATATTAAATTCAAAAGATAACGAAAAAACAGCTACAAGTGAGAGGGAATAGTGATAAAGTGGTCAAACTTGGTCAAATCCACAGCCTCAACCCATCCGACACTGTTAGACTGACTCACCAGCAGACATCACTACATGAGGGTATACAGTATTCAGTACTTTGCCAAACAAAGTCTGCCATTGTTCTGCCACGGTGTTCTTGGCGCAAAGCCAGCATTTATACTTTGCCATGTGGCTAATTGCAATCAGGGGCAAATCAGGGGCAAACTGCACTCAGCTGCCAAACTTTGTGGGTGTGTTTGCGCTGGTATATCATTAGCGCAATATCCTTTGTGAATAGGACGTTAAGACGGAGCAAACTGCGGGTGCAAGTGAAGTGCAATTCAAGGTGCTATCAGCGGCCGCAGTTCATTCTTTGTGAATTCGGCCCTAAGTTTGTTGTAACTTTAGGCTATGTGTCATACAAAGTGTGGTTTAATTTTATTTTTTATAATACTGTAGCGTCCGCCAGGACGTGTGGAAAGGATGACGCAGTTATTCGGCAATTAAACCACCGTTTATTACTGAACAGTACAGGTTACTGTTGGCCGTAACCACGCCAAAACAACCAACAAACAACAACTTAGCTGTAACTCCATCTGTGCACTCCTGCTCTCTCCTCCAGCTCGCTCATACACACACCAGCACGCGCACTCACACAGCCCTCCTCATCCCCGTCACACTCGCACCCCGCACCTCATTCAATCCCAAACATGCCATTAACTCACAGAACATTGACATTATAACAGAACATTTACTGCAGGGTCGCTACAATACATAGCCTATAACATTATCAAATCATAGCTTTAAAAAAAAACAAAAAAAAAACGTCATATCTGACCAGGCCCGGCCTGGGCCTGTCAGAGGGAGGGGGGCTCCCGGCCCGACCCGGCTTGGGCCCGCGGGCCGGGTCGGGCCGGGCTCGGGCTCGGGCAGAGAATCTAAGCTCTACTCCTCTTTTCACCCTGACATCTTGGAGGGATCTCCTGAACTTCTTACTGATGCATATGATCAATCTGGTTTTCAGTTTTGTGGTCTGGGGAAACCCAAGTGGCTTTGTGCATTCTTTTGTGTGGGAATACACTACTTCCTATGACTAGATTATGGAATGCGCAGAAATCTGTGAATTGTTCTCCGTTATTGTTCATTTCCCCTAGACCGTGTTTGCCCATTATTTGTTCTTTGCCGGTGTTGGCCTATCTTGGCATTAAAGTCTCCTGTCAGAATGATGATGTCTTTCTTCCTCTGTTTCTTGATGACTTGCTATAGTACATCATGTTATCTTTTGACTGCTGTTCTGCCTCGTTTGTAGGTGCATAGCACTGGATGATGGTGAGTTTCTTGGTTTTGGTGTAGAACCTTGCTGTGATGATGCGTGCATTTACTGCCTCCCACTCCATCAGTGACCTGGCTGCTTCTCTTGAGAGCATAATTCCCACTCCCTCTGTATGTGGGGTATTATCCTGGTCGTGACCTGAGTATATTATTGTTTCTCCACTAGAAAGTTGGGTTTTTCCTGATTGAGTCCACCTACTTTCACTGAGCCCTATTAGGGAAAGGTTGTACTAATTCATTTCAGCTGCTATCTGGGATGCTTTACCGGCTTGGTACATTGTTCCAATGTTCCAGGAGCCAATCTTTGTGTTGTGTTTGGTTGTAATAAGGGGGATCAGCTGAACAAAGTCCTTCCGGCTTGAGTTGTCCAGCGTAATTTTTGTCTGGAGGGAGACACCTTCCACTTCCAAACCTTGCTGAATGTTTTCCATGAATGTTTCTGTAATCATGTTTATCCACTAAGCGGATGATTGGCCCACCTAGCTTCACCAGTGCCCCGTTGACCAGCGTGTTTCCAGGTGGGTCCAGGCAGGCCTTCATGGCTACCGTAGCGGCCCAGGTGGCATCAATGGCCACCCTCCATACTTCACCCTGCCTGGCAATCCCGTACTTCTAGCTGTTTCCGCCTCTCACGACATGGACGTGGGGTTGGACTTTGAGAGACACTACATGATATAGCTTGCTAAATAAGCAAGTTATTAGTAAGCCAATGCTAAACAAATATCCATTCGCTAAACTAAATGGCAGGAAGTGTGGCCAGTTCGCCTGCTTGCAAGGGTTCTGTTGTAGTCAGGTTAAGTGAGGTGAGGTGCAAATAAATACAGAGTGTATGGACTGAAAAGGAATAAAAATATAGCCTTGGTCTCAGGTCAGTTTCAGGTCTCAGATTCTGCAGTATCAGGCAGGTTAAGTCAGGTCGGGTGTGAAAGGTGTGAGTACAGGCCAGTTCTTATTTTTAGGCCTGTGTCGAGCTCTAGTTTGGATACAACAGCAAGTTTGAAAAATAACACTGGTGGAAACTTCAGCAGTCCTAGTGCTTTTGGGTTTTGTGTTGCTCACTGCTTTGCATTGCCTGGGGGTACAGTAAAATGCTGCACACTGAAAAAGAGAAGCTATTTCTGAGTGTTGATTGGCTGATTTGGTCCCCAGCTCGTGTTGCTGTCATCAGACAATATATTAATAACAGTGAGATGAGGGAAAAGTCACTATGGAGGTACACATCACAGGAGAAAATGTAGCTTTTCTCACCATAATGGATAATGTCTCTCTAATAACACTGTTTGCTCTTTCAGGTTTAAATGAGACAATGAACCACCGAGCTGTTCTCTTCTCCCTCACTTTACTGTGTTACCTTTTCATTTTGCTGGCAAATGTTACTCTTATTGTGATCATCATCTTGGATAAAAACCTGCATGAACCAATGTATATTCTATTGTGTGTGTACTGCATGAATGGGCTTTATGGGACAGCAGGTTTCTACCCCAAGTTCCTCTGGGATCTGCTTTCTCCTGTTCATGTTATCTCTTATGCTGGATGCCATGTTCAGGCTCTGGTAATGTATTCATTTGCCTGCAGTGATCTGTCTATTCTTGCAGTCATGGCGTATGACAGATATGCGGCTATATGTCGACCTCTAGACTACCACTGTATTATGTCAAAGCAAAGACTCTTAACATTGGTGTGTTTGTCCTGGTCAGCATCTTTCTGCATTCTGGGCATAAATGTTATTCTGACATCTAGATTAAAGTTATGCAGCCCATTTATCGCCAGACTTTTTTGTGTGAATTGGATTATTGTTAAACTTGCTTGTTTCCCAACTGATACTATGGTTAATGGTATTGTTGCATACATTACATTTATCATTTATGTCTTTCATGGTTTCTTTATAGTTTGGTCCTATATGTATCTTGTCAAAACATGTGTGAATTCAATAGAGAACAGGAGGAAGTTCATGCAAACATGTGTGCCACATTTGACCTCCTTACTCACCTTCCTTGTAACAATAGTTTTTGATGTCATGAACATGCGATTTGGTTCAAAAGATTTACCTCAGACTGTTCAAAACTTTATTGAAATACAATTTCTTGTCATACCCCCTGTTATAAATCCTCTCATTTATGGTTTCAAATTGACAAAAATTCGGAACAGATTTCTACATGTTATTACTTTTAAAAACAAATATTAAGTTGATTTTAATTAATACATTAAAATGAAATATGCACTGCTTAACCTGGTGGGTGTTTTGCTTATGAGTTAAATCATCAGACTGAAGAATGGAGGTTTTGCACATTTACCAAATGTTAGCTATGTCTTGAAGGATGTCTTTTAAGCTGAAAATTTAGCCTGAAAATTTTAATGCATTTATGAATGTAGAATATTTTTTACCTTCAAGATTTAGGCTGCTGAATCATATGCCTCTTTTTTATTTGGTATTTGGTATACACAAAATAATAATAAAATGATTATACTATAAAATATTTACTTTCTTAAAGCATTTCTTTACTTAATTCACATTTACCCAAGTTTGCTCATTGTACTCATTGTGGTTTACACTGTTGTGTGTACACATCTCAGACAACACGCTCTATTAATTCGCAAAATCCACTCTGTGGCTACATGACTGTGTGTCTTCTGGTATTAAGGAATGAAATAACATAAGATCTGAAAAATATATTATCCTATATATGTACTCAAATGAAACACTAAGAAATAAAAGACAAACTTGGTGACTAAGGAGTATTTAAAACAGCTTGTCAGAACATCTCGCCCCTTTAAAACAACAAATGACCATTGGACCTGTCAAATTAAGGCTGAGGTCACATGTGCAGGGGTATTTTTCTACATGTTTTGATCTTTTATCCACACGCAAACTGTTATTAGGTCACTGAAAACAGACCTTTTGTAAAACAAAGGGCAGGGTGAAGATTTTCATAAACTCTATTTCCAGTGTTGATGTGTACTTTACTATAATGTGCATAGGCTTTCCACTGTAACCATTACATATTGTCCAATAAACCTCATTAAACAAAACTAAAACTATCTGCCATTATTTTACCTGATAGTTCAATAGGCCTTGTAACACTGGGGGTATTCAGTGTTACTGTAACACAATTTTTCCTATGATTAAAAGGTATACTATGCAGAAAATGTCAAGTTACTATTGATAAGCAGTATCATCCAAGTGAGAGCCAACCCCAGATTCACTGTCATTTTGTAGTAAGTTTTTTCTCATAGCAGTTTGCCTTGTAGCCTCGTAACCACGCCTGCACGCCTGTTCACATCTCTACCTGTCTCTCCTAGTGTTACCTGTCCGTTCGTTTGTGTGACTTTTAATGTGTCTCTTTAATGGGAGTTTAGTTGCGTGCGATTGCGTGCGATATACTAGGCTTTATTTTCAACTGAAGATGGGATTCTAAGTGAAGTTTCTCGACTTGGATTGCACCGTTTGGACTATGGAGCCTGCCTATCCTCTGGAGCTAAATCGAAGCTGCTGAATCACTGCTTGTTTCTGATGGGCCCAAACTTCGCATTTCAAAGGGAAGTGGTTATTATCCGCCTCAAATGCTGCGGTTTTCATAATGTCTGTTTTTGGCCCGCAATGGTCCTGATTTTAAAGAGGCAACAGATAGGATTCGGGGGGTTTTTAGCTTGGCGCCACCTAGCGTCAGCAGTGTTGCTCGCACTGATGCAACGACCAAATTGACCGTGGGGATCAGAGATAATCAATAAAATGTAGGCTGTAAAGCCACCAGTATACCTCTATGTATATGTAGAATGAGAAGGTGTGTGGACACATACTAAATAAATGAGTAAAGAGACCGAGCAACAATTATCAGATTTATCTGAAGAAAAAAACAAATAGTAATGCAAATAATTATACCAGAATGCACAGTATCAGTACAAACAACTCACAGTAAATTATACCAATATGTACAGTATCAGTACAAACAACAGT
>NC_065512.1:31125143-31131635 GCF_006386435.1 Epinephelus moara
CAATGGGCAACCTGACGCTCGCTGGAGAGTATACTCGTGCAGGTACACTCTCCAGCGATTTTGCCCAACGCACATACCAGCGCTTTGCCCATTCTACATGCGCAGAAGCCGGGACTTTGTCTCGCGGACTCTCTGGATGCCTCTGAACTGCTCTGCCCTATGTGCGTTTCTGTTTTGGAAAGCTGTTACGTGTTCTCTGGGATTTCTCTCGTTGATTTTGTGGTCATGCTACATTCCAAACACAAACTTCCTCATAGTGCAAACACTAAACAGAGATGTATGATTCAATTTTTACTGTTTATCTCTGGAAATGTTCATCCCAGCCTAGGTCCTATCTTGAATTCCATTAACACCCTGGATGACTTTAAAGCTAGATCCGGCCTGGGTGTTAGTCATATAAATGCCTGCAGTATGCTTAAAAAAAATGGATAACATTAGAATCTGGGTCCACAGAAGAGATGCAGATATCCTGGTCTTGTCTGAAACTTGTCTGAAAGCTTACTAAATCGACCTCAGACAAGGATGTTTTTATTAAGGGCTACAATGTTTTTAGACGTGATTGCCTCAGAAAAGGTGGTGGTGTAGCCATCTACACAAAAACCAAAATAAAGTAGACTATGTTTTTCTCTGTCTCTATTAGCAAGCAATTTGAACTCCTTGCCCTGAAAATTGAGCTTGTTCAAGGTCAGTCTCTCACTGTCATCGGATGTTATAGACTGCCTTCAGCTATCAATGAAGCATTGTCCTCGCTAGCCCAACATCTCACGAGACTTGAGTCAGAATCAGATGAGCTGCTTCTTGTTGGGGATTTAAACTTTGATTGGCTGACATCAGTATCTGATGGTGGGATTTAAACTTTGATTGGCTGACATCAGTATCTGATGGTCTAAAAGCTGTCTGTGATTCATTAAATCTTACTCAGCTAATTAATATTTCAACCTGACCTAATATTAAACATCCCGAGAGATCAACCTTAATTGATTTAATTCTAACGAATGCCCCCCACAAGTTCTCAGGGAGAGGTGTCTTTGCAAATGATCTGACTGATCACTGCATTATAGCAGTAGTTAGATCCTCAAAACTACCCAAGACTAAACCTCAACTTCTCATTAAAAGCAAGCAAGCTTTTCTTAATCTCTTTTATTTTGAGTGGGACAGAATCTCCCTCATGGGTGATGTTGAGCTGGCCTGGAACTTCTTTGCGGATGGTTTCTTGAATATTGTAAACAAACATGCTCCATTTCACAAATTCAGAGTGAAAGGATGAAATAATCCTTGGCTTACTCCTGAGCTCTCTAGTCTTCTCAGGGAAAGGGATATCGCCTGGGCTAGAGCTAGAACAAGCAAAACTGAGGCTGACTGTCTCAGTTTTAGACAGCTCCGAAATCAATGCACCTCATTTATTAAAAAAGCCAAATCTGTGTTTTACCTCTCTGAAACGTCAAAAAACCTAAATGACCCCAAGAAGTTTTGGAAAGTAATCAAATCCACTTCTGCCCATGTATCAAGTAACTTTCCACCCCACATTGTCAAAGACTCATGTAGTTTGACCGATAAGACAGCTATGCTTAATTGTTTAAATGAACATTTCATTTCTGCTGTTGTTTTTATTTGAATCTTCTTGTCAGTATAAAGCAGATAGTGCAGTTGACCATGGATCGCCTTTTTCATGTAAATCCATAGATAACAAATTTCAGTTTATGCCTGTGTCTGTCTCTGAGGTTCACAATGTACTAAAGCAATTGGATTCTAAGAAGTCAGCAGGCCCTGATAAACTGGATCCTTATTTTCTTAAACTTGCTGCTGAGTTTATCGTTGAGCCCCTGTTGTGTATTTTAACCAGCAATGAGAACCCCAAAGTCTGGAAATCGGCCTTTGTTCTTCCCCTGCCTAAAGGTGGCAATTCCTCTAAAGTAACTAACTATAGGCCAATCTCCAAACTGTGTATTTTAGCAAAACTATTTGAAAACCTTGTTTCTAGTCAACTAAAGGATTTTTTAGATTCAAATGGTATTTTATCGAAATACCAATCAGGGTTCAGGAAACAGCATAGCACTGTTAGTGCTGCCCTTAAAGTAACAAATGACATCATTGAGGGCTGTGGATAGCAAACAATCTAGTGCTGCACTTTTTATTGATATAAGTCAATATATCAAACGCTTTTGATAACAAAAGCGTTTGATACAGTCGATCTAGGGCTGGGCGATATGACCAAAATCTCATATCACGATATAGGTCATTTCATATCCCAATAACGATACATATGAATGAATGAATGAATGAATGAATTTTATTTTCGAACATGTATAAAATAAAAAATAAATAAAAAATAAAATATCAACAAATCATAGTATGCACACAAGTTTGAAAAAGGAGTAGGAAGAAGTATACACTTTTTTTTGTTCCTACCCCTTCTTAACTTAACGGTTTATATAATTTTATATCATTGCAAATAATATACACAAATATCCATATAAATATATTATATCCCTATACTACATAAATATCCACACAAATATTTAACATATACTAAGCAATTATAATATAACAATTTTCACTATTTTATTTATATCCCTCCTCACACTCTTCCTCCTCTACATACCTGTTTAGAAATAATTTTTTGTACTTCTTTTTAAACAGATTTAAGTTTGTGCTTTGTTTAATCTCCATCTCCAGACGGTTCCACAAAGTCACCCCACAGCTCGATACGCACATGCTTTTCATAGTTGTTCGTACTTTACGTTTTTTGAAATTTAGCTCTCCCCTTAGATTATAACCTCCCTCTCTTTCTGTGAACATTCCTCGGATATTTTTTGGCACCAGATTATTCCTTGCTTTGTACATTATTTGCGCTGTTTTGAATTTAACCAGATCCATAAATTTCTACGTGTGTGATTTTATAAACAGTGGGTTCATTGGATTAAAATGTGATATACCACATTTTAATCCAATGAATAAAAAGGTGCCCCCCCCGGCATTAATGTGCCTCTTGTTTCACAGCGGTTATGTTCTAAAGCACAAACACATCCACACCCCCACACACCTCCGCTCAACACTGAGGCTGTACTCCGCACCACCTGATTTGGTCTGAATATGGGTTTTGCTGTCATTTATTGTCGCCGTCTCGCTTGTCTGCTCTTTCTCAGTGCTGTGGGGCTGCAGTGCAGCAGAGAAAGACAGCAGAGTTATATAAACTCGTTATGTTTCTGTAAGTGCTGTAAAAGCTTTGCAAATTAAAAAGCCAAGAGTAATTTATCAATGTGATCCGTGCAAAAGATAGACAGATTCCAAATGACAAAAAATATTGCCGTAAAAAGTGTAATTTGCATCACAATGATATAAACAATTGAGCAAAATATGAAACAACAGACATTTTTCTCTCGTCACATGATATATATCGTCATATCGCGCAGCCCTAAGTCGATCATAAGATCTTGATCAATATGCTCCTTAACATGGGCGTGTCAAAACAAGCAGCATCCTCATTCAAAAACTACCTGTCTGCCAGAACGCAATGTGTTCAGTTGGAAGGGTCCACATCTTCCTTTCTGACGGTATCTAAAAGCGTGCCTCAAGGTTCTGTATTAGGACCCGTATTGTTTTCTATTTATGTCAACAATCTGTGTGAAAACTTACCAAATGCTAAGTACCACTTATATGCCGACGATAATTTATTGTTGTTCTTCATCTGCTGGAAGTGCTCTTAATCTCTTACAGTCCGCGTTTGATGTTGTTCAGTCCTGGTAACATAAACTGAAGTTGGTCTTAAATGCAGAGAAGTCCAAAGTCATGTTGTTTTCAAATGCCAGACTACCAGTAACGCTTCCAAACATTGTAACTTCCCAAGGTAATGCAATTGAACAAGTTACAAGTACTTAGCTTTTATCATTGATAGCCAATTATCCTTTAAAGGTCATATTGCCAATCTGGTCTCTAAGCTTAAGATAAAGTTTGGTATTTATTTTCAGAACAAATCTTGCTTTTCCTTTGCAACCAGGAGATATCTTGTGTCAGCTACCTTTTTGCCTCTTTTGGACTATGGTGATATATTGTATATGAATGCCTCTGCCCAATGCTTGCGGTCTTTGGATACTGTGTACCACTGTGCATTGTGTTTTGTTACAGGTTGTAAACATCTCACCCACCATTGTAACCTCTATGCAAAAGCTGATTGGCCATCTCTATGTGTATGCAGGCGTTCCCACTGGCTGAACGTTATTTAGAAAACCCTCCTGGGCCTGGTCCCTAGCTATCTGAGCACCTACATTTGTAGAAGCCAAAGCCATTATGGCCTACTCTCTCATGACGCTCTGCGATTGACTGTTCAGAGCGTCAACACTGCGAAGGGAAAAAAAGCTTTTAAATATGCCGCCCCTTCAGACTGGAACGCTCTCCAAGAGGACTTAAAACTCCCTGACCTGATTTCTCATGATGCTTTCAAAGAAATCCTAAAGGACCTGGAGCTTGAAAGTTGTGGGAAGTGTTCTTGCACTTTAACTCCTATATTACCAATGCACTCCTGAAACTCTTTATTTTTCCTATATTACCAATGCACTCCTGAAACTCTTTATTTTTTATCATTTCTGTATGTATGAAACCTGAATGCTATGTGTTTTTATTGTGTGCTGCCATCTTGGCCAGGTCACTCTTTCTTTTAATCTCAACGAGTTTTCACCTGGTTAAATAAAGTTTCAATTAAAAAAAAACACAGCTCGTTGGTGCTTCGATTTTTTTCGTCCACCAGAGGACCCTGACCCGTGACCACACCGCCCGCGGAAGCGCTGCGAATAGCCTCGAAGCACCGGACCGTGACCGGCTCGCGCCCTGCAGCGATCATTTCGGCGTCTGGTCTATTTTCTGCGCGAGCCGCGAGCGAATGTGTCAAGCCGGGTGACGGAGACAACAGCTGGGAGCAGAACCGCTTGTCGACCAGGCTGGAGAAATGCGCGTCTGATGCCAACGCCCACTCGCAAAGAGGACAGCTGCGGTGGTGGGTTTTTTTTTTCTCCACAATCGAATATCAATTTTCACATTCGAAGGTCCATTTTTTTTTCAAATTCGAATTTAAATTCGAATTTAGAATATTCGTTGACAGCCTTAATTGTTAGCTCTCTGCTCTCAGAGAAATGCAACAGCAACAGTGAGTAAGTACACCGTTGGGTGGAAGGGTAATAGGTAGTTATTTGTTAAAGTGATTAATCAGTGCTTGATCTTGCTAATACTGTGAGATAGCTTTTGTGTTGAGTGTTGGACGCACGCTTCGACACGGCCCAGTCTAAGTTAAGTTTGTTAACTTATGTATGGCTCCCCTCCATGCGGAGGGTGGTCATGATCAATGCCCTGTGTAGGAGCACCACCTTTAGAAAATGTTTGCACTCGTAATAAATTTAGGGGCACCACCCTCCTATGGAGGGAAGCGACTAATCAAACTATGTCAGTACATTTATCAATAATGAATCAACCTCAATACCTGGGTTATGAATTCTCTATACAGTGATCTTAGTTCCTGCTCAAAAGAAATATCCACAGACAATGACTTGGCAATAAATGAAGTTGTATTTAGGCTAAATTTTTAACAACTGAGTAATAGTAAATGAGGATGATATGAAATGACACAAAATCAACAGTATGTATAAATAGCTTAAAGTAAGAGGTAACACTTTTGTCAGTTATTTAGTTTGGCAATAGTGAGAGAGAGTATGTGACTATAGCTAAATTGGGGACGCAGGGATGCACATCAGCTCTTATCACAACACAGTGGCTGCATCAGATGAGGGGGATTTGGCCTACTTTGAGAAGAGATGACTCAGACGGACATTTCTCGAGGACCCTGAACTGCCGCTGGCAACTCCCAGCTTTACTTCACGGCCTTCCAGCAGGGTGATACAAACTGGAATGCAGCGGTGTGGGGCGGTGGAGCCTGAAGGCGGTGTCCTTTAGGTGGTCCTCACACATCGGTGATTTCAGGCAGCGGAAAGTCTCTTGGTTCGGCAAAGAGCCCCTGCTCTGCGGACACTTGGATAAGTGGCTGGCAGCCGCTGGATCCGATGAATCTTTGATGGAGTTGCAGGCTGAATAGAAACTCATCTATTTAGCTGTGGCTACTCGTTTATAATAAAGTTGAAAACAATCTTGTCGGCCATTCGATATTATTATCAAAGTTATTATCAACGCATAGAAAAAATGTTGCAATCGGCTGGCTTTGTCGCTTGTTACTGAAGGCACAGACAAGAAGAAAGAAAACTCAGGACAGACAAAACAATCCTGGACATGATCCAGCCTGTAGATCCAAATTGTTTTGGAGAGAGCAGAGAGCAAGATGGCGCCGGTGTGTATGGCTGGCCGTCTGCTGCTCCCACTTTGGCTGGCATTTTTGTTGTTTGTAATCCTTGGCACTGTACAGATCGAGTCTCTGCTGGTGTATGATCGCCAATCCCTCTTAGATCTGAGACATAATGTCAGAGATCTAAGTATATTTGATCACGGTGGACA
>NC_065512.1:31137483-31137628 GCF_006386435.1 Epinephelus moara
GACTTAAGGTTTGCGGGTGGGTCTTCAGGTTCGTCAGGCTCACTTGCCATGTTGTCAAAATGCGAGAATGCGCTGCACAAAGTGAAAGCGGAGATTTACGGGACTCGGTCCGTCACTCAATTATGTCCGTCGGGGAACTAGATAT
>NC_065512.1:31137668-31143644 GCF_006386435.1 Epinephelus moara
AAAGTGAAAGCGGAGATTTACGGGACTCGGTCCGTCACTCAATTATGTCCGTCGGGGAACTAGATATTTTAAATGGTTCGGCTCGCAAAAACTGAAATAAAACAAAACAAAATAAAATAATATCCTGCGCCCAATAATTCGGTACAGGGTCGTGCCGAACCTAAAGTCGCGTACCAAACGGTTCGACACAAATACATGTACCATTACGGCCCTAGTCAACATACTAAATGAGAAAGCACATATTAATAAAGACAAGTTGATTAATCAATCCAACTATATTTTAACTCGAAATATAATATGGGATTCCTTACGGGAACCTTTTTAACTATCGTCACAAGATGGCAGTATGACACCATGTTAAATGAGGGAATAAACACATGAAATTATAACTCACTAATACTATGACCTACAAGAGTGGAAAAAACACAATTCAACAAACAAACAAGGATTATGCACAGTT
Source organism: Epinephelus moara (assembly GCF_006386435.1). Classification (NCBI taxonomy): domain Eukaryota; kingdom Metazoa; phylum Chordata; class Actinopteri; order Perciformes; family Serranidae; genus Epinephelus; species Epinephelus moara. The sequence goes on from NC_065512.1 coordinate 31,138,129, forward strand.
ACAATGTTAGAACATGGAAGTTGGTTACAAAAGGTCTCTGCTCAGGATGGATGTGACATAGGGGAGAATAGGTGTTGAACTTAAAAGAACTTAAACTTAAAAGCATAGTTAATGACCCTGGGTCTGGCAGTTAATTTGGCTGTGTTGTCAAACGCTGGATTTTTTTCAGGATGTTAATCAGAAACTTAGATCTGGAGGGTTTCCAACTGACACCTTTACCACTCTTGATGCCAGGATAACGGTGAAAGAGTTCCTTAAGAATGAGGTGAAACGGCCAAAGCAATAAACATTTGATCCTCGGAGTGGCCCATCACACCCCTGTCTATTTACTTTAGGTTTGGGGAGAGTTCAGAAAGGCTGTTCCTCCTACACCTGCCTGGGGCTTGAGCACCTTAGGGCAGGCCTGTCTGACAACCCCTGTATGAGCTATAGGTTTATGCCACTGTCAATACGGATGGCTAGACTTGCTGAGATAGAAAATGATACTGAACTGCCGTCTGCTAGCATGGCTAATCCAGCAGCGTCAAGGAGACGCAGCACACCCTCACATGGTCCTCCTAAAAAACTAAGAAAGGTGGACACTTTGGCTCTTCAGATTGGCACTCTCTCATCTGAATGTGCCCAGATTAAAGAGCTCCTACTCAATCTTCAGCCTGATAACAGGAGGCCAGCTCCCAGTGGTGACTCCTCCACAAGAGAATTGCCTTGTCAAGAGGATGATGTGCTATCTACTGCAGCATCCTGCAGTTTGCTTACAGATAAGGATGAAGCACAAGATGTGAACAGAGACACAGCCTCCATGACCTTGGAGGCTTTTTCACAAGGGTCCGATACTGGGTCATTGCATGGATCTGAAGTTGGTGGTGCCACAATGAAGCCAGCTATTAGGATGGCTTTAGCACGCCTGGGGCTGGATGAATCTCCTGTGGCAGCAGCTCCTTCAAGTGCTTTTTTCAGGTAGAAGCCACAGCCCTCTGCCTTCTTTGTTCCTCCTTCTAAACCTTATATTGAGGAGCTCCATAAGTGTTGGGCAGACCCTAAATGGTTTTCTCATCACACCAGTGATTGCAGGAACTTGGCTGCTAGGGCAGGAGGCGGGTAGTTATGGGTTAGACCGTATGGACCCACTTGGGCCTACCATTGCCTCTTAAATAGTTTCCCCAGATGAGGCTCCTAGGCTAGACCTGATACTCGCTGTCCTCGTCCTCAGTGTTGACTGATAGATGATCTCCTTGCTAAGAGTTATAATATAGCAGCATACATGGGGCGTCTTGGTAACTCCCTTTCTCACCTCATGCTGGCCTTGTCTGAAATCTGGTGCAGACTCTTCTGCCCAGACCCTTAGTGATGCATCCCTTCAGACTTTTGCCTTAATGTCTAGGGAGCTTGGAAGGTTGATGTCAACAGTGACACTGGCTCTCTGCCAGGTGTGGCTAGCACAGTGCCCCCTGTCGGAGGCATGTCGTTGCACCCTTCCAGTGGTTCCAGGTCAGATCTTTGGGCCCGGGGCTCAGCAGGCACTGGATCACAGTGCACAGGCAGATCAGGCGAGGCAGAGGTTAGCTGGTCTGGAGTCCCTTGCCTTCCGGACACAGCCACTCCCATCCACCTGCTCGCCCAGGTGGACAGCCTAGAACCTCTCGCAATACAGGGCACTATGATCAGTGCCGGCGTGCTTCTTCCTGGCAAACCTTCCAGGTGCCAAGAGGACTTGCCCCCAGTGGTTGTCGCCCCAAAGGCTCTAGGAGCTGGGGGGGTCAAATCTGAGGCCAGAGGCACCGGTGTTGGACACTTCTCCCAGCAGCAACTCAGCTTCTGGGAGAGGGAGACCACAGACCCTTGGGTGGTTCCACACTGTCCAGGGGATACACATTACAGTTCTGATGCCGGCCACCCGCTTTCTGTGGGGTCAGAATGTATGTGGTAAAAGACCCTGCAAAATCTCTGGCCCTCAGCCAGGAATTGGCATCCCTCTTAGAAAAAGACACCATCGTTCCTGTAGAATGGCTTACACGGTGCAGTGGGTTTTATACAGTGTATTTATTAATTTCAAAGAAGGATGGCGGGTTTCATCCAATCCTGGATCTGAGGGGTTTAAACAAATTTTTAAAGGTTCTGCCATTCCGAATGTTACGGATGGCACTTAGTGACAGAGGGGGCCTGGTTTTTGTCAATAGATCTCAAGGACGCCTATTTTCACTAACTATTGCACCACACCACAGACATTTTCTGAGGTTTGCATTTCAGGGACAGGCCTACCAAGTCAAAGTGTTGCCATTTGGTCTTTCACTGACCCCTCGCATATTCACAAGGTGCGTCGCAATGTGAGCCAGCTGGGCCTTACAGTGAACTTCAACAAGAGCAAGGTTACACCCAGTCAGAGGGTGGATTACCTGTGCATGACACTCGACTCACAGCTAATGAGAGGCTTTCTTTTCCAAAAGAGGTTGGAGGTTATTCTGCAACTTATACGTTGCTTCCAGAGGGGCACTCAGATGTGGTGGGAATGATTTGGAACCGATATGGCAGAGCAGAAGTGGACGTTTCTCTCGAAAGACTATGCGGTCTTTTGAAGCCACAGGACAAGAAGTTTCATTTGGCTTGACAAGCATTTTTCAGAGGTTCTTCAGGTTGGTCTCACAAGGATGCAATCACCATTAGGGCTTTCAAAAGCACCATGAAACTGAGTTCGAATATTTTCGAATTAATTTAGTAGAGTATGTATAATTATTCGAATTTATTATTATTATTTTATTCTATTTATTTTTTTTAGAAAAAAAAACACAAAAAATAAAATGCTTATTGCTGGCGCAACATGAACGCGACACTTGGATGAAAACACCCATTCTGACCTCACTGAAGTGCCAGGTATGACCAACTTCTGCCTCGCTATTTGAGCAATGTTTGGATACTTGGTGGCTCATTCTGGTAACATTTCATCTCTTCTTCAAAAAGGGTAGGCAGGGAGGCAGCAGGTGCAACACTCCCTGTATGTCTCCCTGAACAGGTCACACATCACAGTGGGTGGTGTAGGCGCAGCGGGCTTCTCCGTCGGCGCCTCTCCCTCCGTCGCTGCGTCCCTCTCTGGCCCGGCTTGTGTGCAAACCGTCTCCGCCCGAACTGGATTCGCCGTGTTATACAACATTATTAATAGTATTAATTAATTATTAATGATATTCGAATTATCAAATTTAGGTTCGAACTTATGAAAAATATATATATTCAAATATATTTAGAACTTCAAATTTTTTTTGACAGCCCTAATCACCATACGGCTGTGTTCAACAGAGTGTATTGACTGAAAAGGAACAAAAATATAGCCTTGGTCTTGGGTCAGTTTCAGGTCTCAGATTCTGCAGTATCAGGCAGGTTAAGTCAGGTCGGGTGTGAAAGGTGTGAGTACAGGCCAGTTCTTGGTCTTATTTTTAGGCCTGTGTAGAACTCTAGTTTGGATACAACAGCAAGCTTGAAAAAATAACATTGGTGGAAACTTCAGCAGTCCTAGTGCTTTTGGGTTTTGTGTTGCTCACTGCTTTGCATTGCCTGTACAGTAAATTGCTGCACACTGAAGAGAGAAGCACCTTCTGAGTGTTGATTGGCTGATTTGGTCCCCAGCTTGTGTTGCTGTATTCAGACAAGATATTAATAACGGTGAGATGAGGGAAAAGTCACTATGGAGGTACACAACACAGGAGAAAATGTAATTTTTCTCACCAGGATGGATAATGTCACTCTAATAACACTGTTTGTACTTTCAGGTTTAAATGAGACAACGAACCACCGAGCTGTTCTCTTCTTTCTCACTTTACTGTGTTACCTTTTCATTTTGCTGGCAAATGTTGCTCTTATTGTGATCATCATCTTGGATAAGAACCTGCATGAACCAATGTATATTCTATTGTGTATGTTTTGCATGAATGGGCTTTATGGGACAGCAGGTTTCTACCCCAAGTTCCTCTGGGATCTGCTTTCTCCTGTTCATGTTATTTCTTATGCTGGATGCCATGTTCAGGCTCTGGTAATGTATTCATTTGCCAGCACTGATCTGTCTGTTCTTGCAGTCATGGCGTATGACAGATATGTGGCTATATGTCGACCTCTAGACTACCACTGTATTATGTCAAAGCAAAGACTGTTAGTGTTAGTGTGTTTCTCCTGGTTAGCACCTTTTTGCATTGTGGGCATAAATGTTATTCTGACATCTAGATTAAAGTTATGCAGCCCATTTATCACCAGACTTTTTTGTGTGAATTGGATGATTGTTAAACTTGCTTGTTTCCCAGCTGACACTATGGTTAATGGTATTGTTGCATACATTAGTATAATCATTTATGTCTTCCATGGTTTCTTTATAGTTTGGTCCTATATGTATCTCATCAAAACATGTGTGAATTCAATAGAAAACAGGAGGAAGTTCATGCAAACATGTGTGCCACATTTAACCTCCTTACTCACCTTCCTTGTAACAATAGTTTTTGATGTCATGAACATGCGGTTTGGTTCAAAAGATTTACCTCAGACTGTTCAAAACTTTATTGAAATACAATTTCTTGTCATACCTCCTGTTATAAATCCTCTCATTTATGGTTTCAAATTGACAAAGATTCGGAACAGATTTCTGCATGTTATTACTTTTAAAAACAAATATTAAGTTGATTTTAATTAATGAATTAAAATGAAATATGCATTGCTTAACCAGCTGGCTCTTTTGCTTATGAGTTAAATCATCAGACTGAAGAATGGAGGTTTTGTACATTTACCAAATGTTAGCTATGTCTTGAAGGATGTCTTTTAAGCTGAAAATTTAGCCTGAAAATTTTAATGCATTTATGAATGTAGAATGTTTTTTACCTTCAAAATTTCGGCTGCATTCTAAAATAATAATAATAATAAAATGATGATATTATAAAATATATATTTCTATAAGCATTTTCTTTTGTTCATTTACTTAATTCACATTTACCCAAGTTTGCTTATTGTACAGTGGTTTACACTGTTGTGTGTACACATCTCAGACAACACACTTCACTCTATAAATAAATATAATAAGATCTGAAAATATATCATCCTATATTTGTAACATATTTGTCATGAACCTGCTTGTGAATAAACATACACAAATGAAACACTTAGTGGACTGTTTATTTGGAACATTTTCTGCAGGATACAAGAGGCCTTCCTCAGGATGTTTGTGGCCTTGTGTCTGTGTCTGTGTCCCAGTATCCCAGCCTCCCATGTTCCAGGAGGGTTTTTAACTCAAATATGATGGTGTGGCAGTAAACTACAATGAAGTTATAGTACTGAAAATGGTTTGAAACAGTTGTTCCAGTCCATATGTTGACATCTGCTGGCCAATGTTTTGTACTACATCTGTATGGACTGATCTAAGGTAACATACCATAAAACTGTGATGACTAACAGAATAACATATACCTGGATTAGTCAGTGTGAGTCTGAAAATTGTTGGCAGCAAACTCTAAATTGAAGAATAAAACATGCATTCAGAGGGTAAATGA